>NW_024037436.1:1098450-1148413 GCF_015832195.1 Motacilla alba alba
ACCTGGTACACAAAAAGGCTTCTGCCCCGGTAAGCAAAACTCACCAGCCCACGTTCCTGGTCTCAGTTTGCAGAGCTCCATGGGCACTCTCAAAGCAGCCCGAGTTGGCACAGGTGGCAGCTTGTCCCTGGGCATCATCTTCGGATTCGTGGAAATCCAGCAGGCAGCCGGCCCCTAAGGGCCGAGGGCCTACCTGGTACACAAAAAGGCTTCTGCCCCGGTAAGCAAAACTCACCAGCCCACGTTCCTGGTCTCAGTTTGCAGAGCTCCATGGGCACTCTCAAAGCAGCCCGAGTTGGCACAGCTGGCAGCTTGTCCCTGGGCGGCATCTTCGGATTCGCGGAAATCCAGCAGCCAGCCGGCCCCTAAGGGCCGAGGGCCTACCTGGTACACAAAAAGGCTTCTGCCCCGGTAAGCAAAACTCACCAGCCCACGTTCCTGGTCTCAGTTTGCAGAGCTCCATGGGCACTCTGAAAGCAGCCCGAGTTGGCACAGGTGGCAGCTTGTCCCTGGGCATCATCTTCGGATTCGCGGAAATCCAGCAGGCAGCCGGCCCCTAAGGGCCGAGGGCCTACCTGGTACACAAAAAGGCTTCTGCCCCGGTAAGCAAAACTCACCACCCCACGTTCCTGATCTCAGTTTGCAGAGCTCCATGGGCACTCTCAAAGCAGCCCGAGTTGGCACAGGTGGCAGCTTGTCCCTGGGCACCATCTTCGGATTCGCGGAAATCCAGCAGGCAGCCGGCCCCTAAGGGCCGAGGGCCTACCTGGTACACAAAAAGGCTTCTGCCCCGGTAAGCAAAACTCACCAGCCCACGTTCCTGGTCTCAGTTTGCAGAGCTCCATGGGCACTCTCAAAGCAGCCCGAGTTGGCACAGGTGGCAGCTTGTCCCTGGGCATCATCTTCGGATTCGTGGAAATCCAGCAGGCAGCCGGCCCCTAAGGGCCGAGGGCCTACCTGGTACACAAAAAGGCTTCTGCCCCGGTAAGCAAAACTCACCAGCCCACGTTCCTGGTGTCAGTTTGCAGAGCTCCATGGGCACTCTCAAAGCAGCCCGAGTTGGCACAGGTGGCAGCTTGTCCCTGGGCATCATCTTCGGATTCGCGGAAATCCAGCTGCCAGCCGGCCCCTAAGGGCCGAGGGGCCTACCTGGTACACAAAAAGGCTTCTGCCCCGGTAAGCAAAACTCACCAGCCCACGTTCCTGGTGTCAGTTTGCAGAGCTCCATTGGCACTCTCAAAGCAGCCCGAGTTGGCACAGCTGGCAGCTTGTCCCTGGGCGGCATCTTCGGATTCGCGGAAATCCAGCAGGCAGCCGGCCCCTAAGGGCCGAGGGCCTACCTGGTACACAAAAAGGCTTCTGCCCCGGTAAGCAAAACTCACCAGCCCACGTTCCTGGTGTCAGTTTGCAGAGCTCCATGGGCACTCTCAAAGCAGCCCGAGTTGGCACAGCTGGCAGCTTGTCCCTGGGCGGCATCTTCGGATTCGCGGAAATCCAGCAGCCAGCCGGCCCCTAAGGGCCGAGGGCCTACCTGGTACACAAAAAGGCTTCTGCCCCGGTAAGCAAAACTCACCAGCCCACGTTCCTGGTCTCAGTTTGCAGAGCTCCATGGGCACTCTCAAAGCAGCCCGAGTTGGCACAGCTGGCAGCTTGTCCCTGGGCATCATCTTCGGATTCGCGGAAATCCAGCAGGCAGCCGGCCCCTAAGGGCCGAGGGCCTACCAGGTAAAGACAAAGGCTTCTACCCCGGTAAGCAAAACTCACCACCCCAAGTTCCTGGTGTCAGTTTGCAGAGCTCCATGGGTACTCTGAAAGCAGCCCGAGTTGGCACAGCTGGCAGCTTGTCCCTGGGCATCATCATCGGATTCGCGGAAATCCAGCTGCCAGCCGGCCCCTAAGGGCCGAGGGCCTACCTGGTACACAAAAAGGCTTCTGCCCCGGTAAGCAAAACTCACCAGCCCACGTTCCTGGTCTCAGTTTGCAGAGCTCCATGGGCACTCTCAAAGCAGCCCGAGTTGGCACAGGTGGCAGCTTGTCCCTGGGCGGCATCTTCGGATTCGCGGAAATCCAGCAGGCAGCCGGCCCCTAACGCCGAGGGCCTACCTGGTACACAAAAAGGCTTCTGCCCCGGTAAGCAAAACTCACCAGCCCACGTTCCTGGTCTCAGTTTGCAGAGCTCCATGGGCACTCTCAAAGCAGCCCGAGTTGGCACAGCTGGCAGCTTGTCCCTGGGCATCATCTTCGGATTCGCGGAAATCCAGCAGGCAGCCGGCCCCTAAGGGCCGAGGGCCTACCTGGTACACAAAAAGGCTTCTGCCCCGGTAAGCAAAACTCACCAGCCCACGTTCCTGGTCTCAGTTTGCAGAGCTCCATGGGCACTCTCAAAGCAGCCCGAGTTGGCACAGCTGGCAGCTTGTCCCTGGGCGGCATCTTCGGATTCGCGGAAATCCAGCAGCCAGCCGGCCCCTAAGGGCCGAGGGCCTACCTGGTACACAAAAAGGCTTCTGCCCCGGTAAGCAAAACTCACCAGCCCACGTTCCTGGTCTCAGTTTGCAGAGCTCCATGGGCACTCTCAAAGCAGCCCGAGTTGGCACAGGTGGCAGCTTGTCCCTGGGCGGCATCTTCGGATTCGCGGAAATCCAGCAGGCAGCCGGCCCCTAAGGGCCGAGGGCCTACCTGGTACACAAAAAGGCTTCTGCCCCGGTAAGCAAAACTCACCAGCCCACGTTCCTGGTCTCAGTTTGCAGAGCTCCATGGGCACTCTCAAAGCAGCCCGAGTTGGCACAGGTGGCAGCTTGTCCCTGGGCATCATCTTCGGATTCGTGGAAATCCAGCAGGCAGCCGGCCCCTAAGGGCCGAGGGCCTACCTGGTACACAAAAAGGCTTCTGCCCCGGTAAGCAAAACTCACCAGCCCACGTTCCTGGTCTCAGTTTGCAGAGCTCCATGGGCACTCTCAAAGCAGCCCGAGTTGGCACAGCTGGCAGCTTGTCCCTGGGCACCATCTTCGGATTCGCGGAAATCCAGCAGGCAGCCGGCCCCTAAGGGCCGAGGGCCTACCTGGTACACAAAAAGGCTTCTGCCCCGGTAAGCAAAACTCACCAGCCCACGTTCCTGGTCTCAGTTTGCAGAGCTCCATTGGCACTCTCAAAGCAGCCCGAGTTGGCACAGGTGGCAGCTTGTCCCTGGGCGGCATCTTCGGATTCGCGGAAATCCAGCAGGCAGCCGGCCCCTAAGGGCCGAGGGCCTACCTGGTACACAAAAAGGCTTCTGCCCCGGTAAGCAAAACTCACCACCCCACGTTCCTGGTCTCAGTTTGCAGAGCTCCATGGGCACTCTCAAAGCAGCCCGAGTTGGCACAGGTGGCAGCTTGTCCCTGGGCGGCATCTTCGGATTCGCGGAAATCCAGCAGCCAGCCGGCCCCTAAGGGCCGAGGGCCTACCTGGTACACAAAAAGGCTTCTGCCCCGGTAAGCAAAACTCACCAGCCCACGTTCCTGGTCTCAGTTTGCAGAGCTCCATGGGCACTCTCAAAGCAGCCCGAGTTGGCACAGCTGGCAGCTTGTCCCTGGGCATCATCTTCGGATTCGCGGAAATCCAGCAGGCAGCCGGCCCCTAAGGGCCGAGGGCCTACCAGGTAAAGACAAAGGCTTCTACCCCGGTAAGCAAAACTCACCACCCCAAGTTCCTGGTGTCAGTTTGCAGAGCTCCATGGGTACTCTGAAAGCAGCCCGAGTCGGCACAGCTGGCAGCTTGTCCCTGGGCATCATCTTCGGATTCGCGGAAATCCAGCTGCCAGCCGGCCCCTAAGGGCCGAGGGCCTACCTGGTACACAAAAAGGCTTCTGCCCCGGTAAGCAAAACTCACCAGCCCACGTTCCTGGTCTCAGTTTGCAGAGCTCCATGGGCACTCTCAAAGCAGCCCGAGTTGGCACAGCTGGCAGCTTGTCCCTGGGCGGCATCTTCGGATTCGCGGAAATCCAGCAGGCAGCCGGCCCCTAAGGGCCGAGGGCCTACCTGGTACACAAAAAGGCTTCTGCCCCGGTAAGCAAAACTCACCAGCCCAAGTTCCTGGTCTCAGTTTGCAGAGCTCCATGGGCACTCTCAAAGCAGCCCGAGTTGGCACAGGCGGCAGCTTGTCCCTGGGCACCGTCTTCGGATTCGCGGAAATCCAGCTGCCAGCCGGCCCCTAAGGGCCGAGGGCCTACCTGGTACACAAAAAGGCTTCTGCCCCGGTAAGCAAAACTCACCAGCCCATGTTCCTGGTCTCAGTTTGCAGAGCTCCATGGGCACTCTCAAAGCAGCCCGAGTTGGCACAGGTGGCAGCTTGTCCCTGGGCGGCATCTTCGGATTCGCGGAAATCCAGCAGCCAGCCGGACCCTAAGGGCCGAGGGCCTACCTGGTACACAAAAAGGCTTCTGCCCCGGTAAGCAAAACTCACCAGCCCACGTTCCTGGTCTCAGTTTGCAGAGCTCCATGGGCACTCTCAAAGCAGCCCGAGTTGGCACAGCTGGCAGCTTGTCCCTGGGAATCATCTTCGGATTCGCGGAAATCCAGCAGGCAGCCGGCCCCTAAGGGCCGAGGGCCTACCTGGTACACAAAAAGGCTTCTGCCCCGGTAAGCAAAACTCACCAGCCCACGTTCCTGGTCTCAGTTTGCAGAGCTCCATGGGCACTCTCAAAGCAGCCCGAGTTGGCACAGCTGGCAGCTTGTCCCTGGGCACCATCTTCGGATTCGCGGAAATCCAGCAGGCAGCCGGCCCCTAAGGGCCGAGGGCCTACCTGGTACACAAAAAGGCTTCTGCCCCGGTAAGCAAAACTCACCAGCCCACGTTCCTGGTCTCAGTTTGCAGAGCTCCATGGGCACTCTCAAAGCAGCCCGAGTTGGCACAGCTGGCAGCTTGTCCCTGGGCGGCATCTTCAGATTCGCGGAAATCCAGCAGGCAGCCGGCCCCTAACGCCGAGGGCCTACCTGGTACACAAAAAGGCTTCTGCCCCGGTAAGCAAAACTCACCAGCCCACGTTCCTGGTCTCAGTTTGCAGAGCTCCATGGGCACTCTCAAAGCAGCCCGAGTTGGCACAGGTGGCAGCTTGTCCCCGGGCATCATCTTCGGATTCGCGGAAATCCAGCAGGCAGCCGGCCCCTAAGGGCCGAGGGCCTACCTGGTACACAAAAAGGCTTCTGCCCCGGTAAGCAAAACTCACCAGCCCCCGTTCCTGGTCTCAGTTTGCAGAGCTCCATGGGCACTCTCAAAGCAGCCCGAGTTGGCACAGCTGGCAGCTTGTCCCTGGGCACCATCTTCGGATTCGCGGAAATCCAGCAGGCAGCCGGCCCCTAACGCCAAGGGCCTACCTGGTACACAAAAAGGCTTCTGCCCCGGTAAGCAAAACTCACCAGCCCACGTTCCTGGTCTCAGTTTGCAGAGCTCCATGGGCACTCTCAAAGCAGCCCGAGTTGGCACAGCTGGCAGCTTGTCCCTGGGCGGCATCTTCGGATTCGCGGAAATCCCGCTGCCAGCCGGCCCCTAAGGGCCGAGGGCCTACCTGGTACACAAAAAGGCTTCTGCCCCGGTAAGCAAAACTCACCAGCCCACGTTCCTGGTCTCAGTTTGCAGAGCTCCATGGGCACTCTCAAAGCAGCCCGAGTTGGCACAGCTGGCAGCTTGTCCCTGGGCACCATCTTCGGATTCGCGGAAATCCAGCAGGCAGCCGGCCCCTAAGGGCCGAGGGCCTACCTGGTACACAAAAAGGCTTCTGCCCCGGTAAGCAAAACTCACCAGCCCACGTTCCTGGTCTCAGTTTGCAGAGCTCCATGGGCACTCTCAAAGCAGCCCGAGTTGGCACAGCTGGCAGCTTGTCCCTGGGCGGCATCTTCAGATTCGCGGAAATCCAGCAGGCAGCCGGCCCCTAACGCCGAGGGCCTACCTGGTACACAAAAAGGCTTCTGCCCCGGTAAGCAAAACTCACCAGCCCACGTTCCTGGTCTCAGTTTGCAGAGCTCCATGGGCACTCTCAAAGCAGCCCGAGTTGGCACAGGTGGCAGCTTGTCCCCGGGCATCATCTTCGGATTCGCGGAAATCCAGCAGGCAGCCGGCCCCTAAGGGCCGAGGGCCTACCTGGTACACAAAAAGGCTTCTGCCCCGGTAAGCAAAACTCACCAGCCCACGTTCCTGGTGTCAGTTTGCAGAGCTCCATGGGCACTCTCAAAGCAGCCCGAGTTGGCACAGGTGGCAGCTTGTCCCTGGGCACCATCTTCGGATTCGCGGAAATCCAGCAGGCAGCCGGCCCCTAAGGGCCGAGGGCCTACCTGGTACACAAAAAGGCTTCTGCCCCGGTAAGCAAAACTCACCAGCCCACGTTCCTGGTCTCAGTTTGCAGAGCTCCATGGGCACTCTCAAAGCAGCCCGAGTTGGCACAGCTGGCAGCTTGTCCCTGGGCACCATCTTCGGATTCGCGGAAATCCAGCAGGCAGCCGGCCCCTAACGCCAAGGGCCTACCTGGTACACAAAAAGGCTTCTGCCCCGGTAAGCAAAACTCACCAGCCCACGTTCCTGGTCTCAGTTTGCAGAGCTCCATGGGCACTCTCAAAGCAGCCCGAGTTGGCACAGCTGGCAGCTTGTCCCTGGGCGGCATCTTCGGATTCGCGGAAATCCCGCTGCCAGCCGGCCCCTAAGGGCCGAGGGCCTACCTGGTACACAAAAAGGCTTCTGCCCCGGTAAGCAAAACTCACCAGCCCACATTCCTGGTCTCAGTTTGCAGAGCTCCATGGGCACTCTCAAAGCAGCCCGAGTTGGCACAGGTGGCAGCTTGTCCCTGGGCACCATCTTCGGATTCGCGGAAATCCAGCAGGCAGCCGGCCCCTAAGGGCCGAGGGCCTACCTGGTACACAAAAAGGCTTCTGCCCCGGTAAGCAAAACTCACCAGCCCACGTTCCTGGTGTCAGTTTGCAGAGCTCCATGGGCACTCTCAAAGCAGCCCGAGTTGGCACAGCTGGCAGCTTGTCCCTGGGCATCATCTTCGGATTCGCGGAAATCCAGCAGGCAGCCGGCCCCTAAGGGCCGAGGGCCTACCTGGTACACAAAAAGGCTTCTACCCCGGTAAGCAAAACTAACCACCCCAAGTTCCTGGTCTCAGTTTGCAGAGCTCCATGGGCACTCTCAAAGCAGCCCGAGTTGGCACAGCTGGCAGCTTGTCCCTGGGCATCATCTTCGGATTTGCGGAAATCCAGCAGGCAGCCGGCCCCTAAGGGCCGAGGGCCTACCTGGTACACAAAAAGGCTTCTGCCCCGGTAAGCAAAACTCACCAGCCCACGTTCCTGGTGTCAGTTTGCAGAGCTCCATGGGCACTCTCAAAGCAGCCCGAGTTGGCACAGCTGGCAGCTTGTCCCTGGGCATCATCTTCGGATTCGCGGAAATCCAGCAGGCAACCGGCCCCTAAGGGCCGAGGGCCTACCTGGTACACAAAAAGGCTTCTGCCCCGGTAAGCAAAACTCACCAGCCCACGTTCCTGGTCTCAGTTTGCAGAGCTCCATGGGCACTCCCAAACCAGCCCGAGTTGGCACAGCTGGCAGCTTGTCCCTGGGCGGCATCTTCGGATTCGCGGAAATCCAGCTGCCAGCTGGACCCTAAGGGCCGAGGGCCTACCTGGTACACAAAAAGGCTTCTGCCCCGGTAAGCAAAACTCACCAGCCCACGTTCCTGGTCTCAGTTTGCAGAGCTCCATGGGCACTCTCAAAGCAGCCCGAGTTGGCACAGCTGGCAGCTTGTCCCTGGGCGGCATCTTCGGATTCGCGGATATATAGCTGCCAGCCGGGCCCTCAGGGCCGAGGGCCTACCTGGTCCGCAAAAAGGCTTCTGCCCTGGTAAGCAAAACTCACCAGCCCACGTTCCTGGTCTCAGTTTGCAGAGCACCATGGGCACTCTCAAAGCAGCCCGAGTTGGCACAGGTGGCAGCTTGTCCCTGGGCGGCATCTTCGGATTCGCGGAAATCCAGCAGCCAGCTGGACCCTAAGGACCAAGGGCCTACCTGGTACAAAAAAAGGCTTCTGTCCCGGTAAGCAAAACTCACCAGCCCACGTTCCTGGTCTCAGTCTGCAGAGCTCCATGGGCACTCCCAAAGCAGCCCGAGTTGGCACAGCTGGCAGCTTGTCCCTGGGCGGCATCTTCGGATTCGCGGAAATCCAGCTGCCAGCCGGCCCCTAAGGGCCGAGGGCCTACCTGGTACTTAAAAAAGGCTTCTGCCCCGTTAAGCAAAACTCACCAGCCCACGTTCCTGGTCTCAGTTTGCAGAGCTCCATGGGCACTCTCAAAGCAGCCCGAGTTGGCACAGGTGGCAGCTTGTCCCTGGGCGTCATCTTCGGATTCGCGGAAATCCAGCAGGCAGCCGGCCCCTAAGGGCCAAGGGCCTACCTGGTACGCAAAAAGGCTTCTGCCCCGGTAAGCAAAACTCACCAGCCCACGTTCCTGGTCTCAGTTTGCAGAGCTCCATGGGCACTCCCAAACCAGCCCGAGTTGGCACAGGTGGCAGCTTGTCCCTGGGCATCATCTTCGGATTCGCGGAAATCCAGCAGGCAGCCGACCCCTAAGGGCCGAGGGCCTGCCTGGTACTGACAAAGGCTTCTGCCCCGGTAAGCAAAACTCACCAGCCCACGTTCCTGGTCTCAGTTTGCACAGCTCCATGGGCACTCTCAAAGCAGCCCGAGTTGGCACAGGCGGCAGCTTGTCCCTGGGCGGCATCTTCGGATTCGCGGAAAGCCAGCAGGCAGCCGGCCCCTAAGGGCCGAGGGCCTACCTGGTACGCAAAAAGGCTTCTGCCCCGGTAAGCAAAACTCACCAGCCCACGTTCCTGGTCTCAGTTTGCAGAGCTCCATGGGCACTCCCAAAGCAGCGCGAGTTGGCACAGGTGGCAGTTTGTCCCTGGTCGGCATCTTCGGATTTGCGGAAATCCAGCTGCCAGCCGGCCCCTAAGGGCCGAGGGCCTGCCTGGTACAAAAAAAGGCTTCTGCCCCGGTAAGCAAAACTCACCAGCCCACGTTCCTGGTCTCAGTTTGCAGAGCTCCATGGGCACTCCCACAGCAGCCCGAGTTGGCACAGGTGGCAGCTTGTCCCCGGGCCTCATCTTCGGATTCGCGGAAATCCAGCAGGCAGCCGGCCCCTAAGGGCCGAGGGCCTGCCTGGTACACTAAAAGGCTTCTGCCCCGGTAAGCAAAACTCACCAGCCCACGTTCCTGGTCTCAGTTTGCAGAGCTCCATGGGCACTCCCAAAGCCGCCCGAGTTGGCACAGGTGCCAGCTTGTCCCTGGGCGTCATCTTTGGATTCGCGGAAATCCAGCTGCCAGCCGGGCCCTAAGGGCCGAGGGCCTACCTGGTACACAAATAGGCTTCTACCCCGGTAAGCAAAACTCACCAGCCCACGTTCCTGGTCTCAGTTTGCAGAGCTCCATGGGCACTCTCAAAGCAGCCCGAGTTGGCACAGCTGGCAGCTTGTCCCTGGGCATCATCTTCGGATTCGCGGAAATCCAGCTGCCAGCCGACCCCTAAGGGCCGAGGGCCTGCCTGGTACTGACAAAGGCTTCTGCCCCGGTAAGCAAAACTCACCAGCCCACGTTCCTGGTCTCAGTTTGCAGAGCTCCATGGGCACTCTCAAAGCACCTCGAGTTGGCACAGGCGGCAGCTTCTCCAATGTTGGCATCTTCAGATTCGCGGAAATCCAGCTGCCAGCCGGACCCTAAGGGCCGAGGGCCTACCTGGTACACAAAAAGGCTTCTGCCCCGGTAAGCAAAACTCACCAGCCCACGTTCCTGGTCTCAGTTTGCAGAGCTCCATGGGCACTCCCAAAGCAGCCCGAGTTGGCACAGGTGGCAGCTTGTCCCTGGGCGGCATCTTCAGATTCGCAGAAATCCTGCTGGTAGCTTGCTGCCCCGGCCCCCAGGACCCCCAAGCGACTGTTTAGGCCTTGTCCTTTGGAAACAAATCTCACCACTCAGGCTCCGTGGTCTCCATTTTCCCGTGGGGATGCACTGCTCTGGTGATTTTTATGTCTGAGTTTTCTCCCCTGCAAACCTGCCAGCATCTGACCCTGGCCACAATGACCCCACTGCGTCCAGCACTCACAGCCTCTGTCCCGGCCTTGTCTTACCCAAGCCACTCTGTCACTACCGGCCCTTTTCAAATCCTCTCCACTGCTGTTCTAAAATTCTGCATTTTCATCAAGCATCCCCTCTGATCCTGACCCTGAAAATTCTCCCAGAAATCCTGAAATAGCACTGAGAAACCCCTGACAAATCTCTAAAAAACAAAATAAACTCCTCAGAAACCTTTCAGAATCCCCTACATATCCTTAGAAGTTTTGGAAAAACCCTGAAAAAACCTGCTCAGCCTCCCAGCCCCACCTGCTGCTCTCTAACCCTCAGACGCCTTCCCTGCCTTTGTGCAGCGTCCCTGTTGTCCCCTGAGGGTTCTGTCCTTGTCCTGGTGCGAGGGCTGCTGTCCTGTCCCCCCGGGAGGGTTCTGCTGCGCTCTCGCTGTTGGGGTTGCTGTGTTGTGCTGCTCTTGGGGGCACAGGCTGTTGTTGGGGGGGCTGCTTAGGGCGAGGTGAGGGCTGGGCGGACAGGTGGGGCACCTGTGCCCTAACTTGCCTCCTAAGCTGTCCCCTGTAGCCCAGATCTCCACTGGACTGCCCGGCCCTCAAGCCCTCACCCTCTGCCCCCCAGCCCTCAGGCTCTGTGTGTCACCTGAATACCTCTCCTGTGCCCCTCTGCCCCCCCTCAGGCTCTGTCACCCTGAATGCCTCTCCTGCGCCCCTCGAGCCCCCCTCAGGCTCTGTGTGTCACCTGAATGCCTCTCCTGCGCCCCTCGAGCCCCCCTCAGGCTCTGTGTGTCACCTGAATGCCTCTCCTGCGCCCCTCGAGCCCCGCTCAGGCTCTGTGTGTCACCTGAATGCCTCTCCTGTGCCCCTCGAGCCCCCCCTCAGGCTCTGTGTGTCACCTGAATGCCTCTCCTGTGCCCCCCAAAGCCCCCTCAGGCTCTGTGTGTCACCTGAATGCCTCTCCTGTGCCCCTCAAGCCCCCCTCAGGCTCTGTGTGTCACCTGAATGCCTCTCCTGTGCCCCTCGAGCCCCCCTCAGGCTCTGTGTGTCACCCTGAATGCCTCTCCTGTGCCCCCCAAAGCCCCCTCAGGCTCTGTGTGTCACCTGAATGCCTCTCCTGTGCCCCTCAAGCCCCCCTCAGGCTCTGTGTGTCACCTGAATGCCTCTCCTGTGCCCCTCGTGCCCCCCCTCAGTGGCCCCCCAGCTCCTGTGTGTGACCCTCACGCCCTCTCCTTTGCCCCTCAGCCCCTCAGGCTCCTCTGTGTCACCCCCCAGCTGCCCCTGCCACCCTCAGCCTCTCTGTGTGTCACCCACTGTCCCCTCTCCCTGCTCCTCTGTCACCCTCGAGCCCCCACAGTGCCCCTCAAGCCCCCCTCAGCCTCTGTCGTGCCCTGGAAGGACCCGGAAAAGCCCTCTGAAGTCCCTAGAAAAGCTGGAATCTTTAAAACATCCTAAAAACCCCACAGAAACCTAAAAACAGCCTCAGAGCACCCTTAAAATCACTCAAAACACCATTTTAACATGGGTATTTATCTTTTATTTAAAAATAATTAAATGCTAATAAAATTTATTCAATATTTATTATTACTTTTATTTTTAATTTTATTATTAATATCTATAATTATTCAATTTAATTAATACATTTAATTCTATATATAAACGTATTATTGGAATTATTTTAATAAAATAATTATTTAATTTTTCAATATTTAACATTATTTTTATTTTAATTTTAATATTATATTTACTTAATATCAATTATTACATTTAATTTTAATATTAAACTTATTTAATATTATCTTATTAAACATCAATATTTAATTTTTCAATATTATTTTTTTCAATAGTAAGATTTTTAATTAATATAAATTTAATTAATGCATTTAATTTTAATATTTAAAATTATTTAAATATATTATTAAATATCATTATTTAATTTTTTCAATATTTACTTTTTTCAATAGTAAGATTTTTAATTAATATAAATTTAATACATTTAATTTTAATATTTAAACTTATTTAATTATTTTATTAAATATCATTATTTAATTTTTTCAATATTTAATTTTTTTCAATAGTAAGAATTTTAATTACTATAAATCTAATTAATACCTTTAATTTTAATATTTAAACTTATTTAAATATTTTTATTAAATATCATTATTTAATTTTTTCAATATTTACTAATATTTTTATTTTTAATTTCAATAGTAAGATTTTAATATCAATTTAATATCAATTTTAATATTTAAACTTATTTTATTATTTTTATTAAATATTATTTAGATTTTTCAATATTTAATTTTTTTATTTTTAATTTCAATAGTAATCTTTTTATTCATATCAATTTAATTATTACAATATTATTATACATGTTTAATTTTAATTTTATATTTATTGAAAATAATATCATTTACAATTTTTCAATGTTCAATAATTTTAATACTTAGTTTTATAATTGGTATATTTAATCAATAATTAATAAATTTAATTTTAATATATTGATTTTTTATTTTTAGTAAAATAAAGAATTTTCATTTTAAAACAATATACTTTTCAAATTAAAAATACCCTGTTAAAAATGTTTTTAAAAAAAACCTCAAACACCTCTAAAAATCCCCAAACAACCTTTAAAAAAAACCCCTAAATATTCCTAAAAGACCTCTAAAATACCCCAAATATCATAAAAATACCCCAAAATCCCTCAAAAATTCCCTCAAAACCCCAGAAATACCCTACTCCTCACAAAGTCCTCCACATACCCCCAATAGTTCTTGAAGAGCCCTAAAAATTTTTAAACAGCCCAAAAAAAGCCCCAAGGATCCAACCAAAAAAACACCCCTAAAAACTCTATTTAGGAGAAAGAAACCCCTTGAAACACCCTGAAAATTTATTTTAAAAAAGCCCTAAAGGTATCTTAAACATTCCCCGACAATTCCTAAAAACCCCCTGCAGAAAAAAAAACCTAAAATATCCTTTAAAAGCCCTGAAAACCCCTAAAAATAACCGTAAAAAACTGCTCAGTCCGTACCTGTGACTCTGCAGCCTCCAGACACCTCCCGACCTTCTGACTGAGGCAACAGCCGGGGCCTGCTGGGGCTGCACCCGGGGATTCTGGGCTGTGCCCCCATCAGGTTAAATACCTGTCCCCCCATCAGGGTGATCGCCTGCACCTGCTGGGAGGCTCCCGGGGCTGTCCCCCCATCAGGGTCGCTGCCTTGTGCTGCTGTTGGGGAGCACTGCTGTTCTAGGGGAGCTGTTTAAGGTGAGCTCAGGGCTGGGGTGAGGGCTGCTGCACCTGCACCCTAACCCCCCCCCCCCCCGGTACCCTGTGTCCTTTGTCCCCCTAACCCTCGGTGTCAGCTCTCCACCTGCCCCCCAATGTCTGTGTGTCACCCCAAGCCCCCCGACATTGTCCCTTGGCCCCCTGACCTCCCCCGCGCACTGGTCAGGGGTGGATTTTTAGGGCGAGGTTAGGGGTGGCGTGAGGGCTGGTTCGCCTGTCCCCCTCAGGCACCCGCTGCCCCTCAGCCTCTTTGTGTCACCCTCAAGCTCCCCACAGCAGCGTCTCTGCGCCGCTCTTTAGCCCCCCTTTGCCCCTGCAGCCCCCTTCAGCCTCTCAGGAGCCGGGGCTGGTCAGTTTCGGCTCCCGGGGAGAAGGACGGCAGTTGGCGTTCAGCCGCCTGTCTGCCTCCCTAATTTGCAAACGGCGCAGAATTTCTCCCCGACAAAGCTGCGGGGAGCTGCAGCTCCGGCTGGCCGAGCGCGGCCAGGTCCATTCCCTAAGCTCGTCCCAAGACGCCCGAGTCAGGGTCTCTCCTTCCTCCGGCCAAGAGCCCCTTCTGGCTTTCCTCAGAGCTCACTGCAGGGTCGGGACGCGCTCAGCGACGCCCGAAACTCCTATAAATGTGTCCCACCCGTCAAGGGGCCACGCCACCTCCCCCATCCCGCGCCAGACCCCGCTAACCCCACCCCAAGCTGCCGGCGTCCCCTCTCCTGTGTGGGGAGGAAGCAAACAACGAAGAGGAGGCTTAGACAGACCCTTTATTGGAGTCATGCTGGGGGAGCCCAGCAGGCAGGGCCCCCTTGGGTGGGGCGAGGGGTTACACGGGTCTGGGGGCTCGGGGGGACGGTGCTGGGGGCGTTCAGCTGCGCTCTTCCAAGCTGAGACGGTCGAACAGGTACTCGCCGAGGCCGGCCGAGGCCTCCCCGGGCCCGGTGGCCCCCCCAGTGAGGCGACGCAGGTTGGTGGCGTGGTCCCCCAGCGCCTTGATGGCCTTCACCTGCTCGTCCAGGTAGTGGGACTCCAGGAAGTCGCAAAGCTGTGGGACCAAGGGATGTCAGGCAGGGCAGGAACATGTTTACTCTGTCTTAAACTGAAAATCTTATTTGCAGGTGTGTGCCAGATGAACAGTGCTCATTTGCTCCTGGAGCACAGTTAGTGTTTCTGCGACTACTGGGCATGACTTTCTTGTTGAAACGTTTTCCTTCGAATAATCCACTTACTTGACTTTTTTTTTCCCTAGACTTTAAAACAATGCCTTGAAAAGCTTTCAGAGGCGCTTGAAGCAGTCTGCCGTTGGCTTACAGGATACACTTGCAAGGTAACATCTGGATTCAAATTCATCGTTAACAGGGTCCCCAGGGTCCGCGGGAGGCGAGGGAAGCCCAGGAGCAGCGGGAGATGCCCAGGAGTCCCGTGGGAGCGATCCCAAGGCACGGGCGTGGGAGCAGGGAGGAGCTGGGAGCACCGGGAGCTGGGGAGGGGGGACTCAGACCCCTGAGGAGGAGGTGGGAGACAAAAGCCGAGTATCGGCACTTACGTGGGGGTCGCCCTTCTCGGCAGCCAGGGCGTGCAGCTCCAGCAGCGCCTGGTTCACCGCCTTCTCCAGCTGCAGCGCCGCCTCCACCGCCTCCAGCGCCGAGCCCCAGGTGTCCCGCTCCGGCTTCTGCGGGGCACGGGCGTCACCCGGAGGAGCCCGGGCACCGCAGGGCTCCCCCCGCGACCCCCCCCCGGGCCCGCACGCACCTTGATGTCCTGCAGCAGAACGCGGCCGCCGCGGTTGGTCTGGAAGCGCAGCAGCCCCTCGGCGTGCTCCCGCTCCTCCCGCGACTGCTCCAGGAAGAACCGCGACAGTCGCGACAGGGCCACGTCGTCCCTGTCGAAGTAAAAGCCCTGCGGGGGAGAGAGGGGAAGGAGGAGAGAGGTCAGGGAGAGCCCCCCGGGACCCCCCCCCCCAAATTCCTCGGGTCCCGCCCTCCCGAGCCAGCGGCGGGAGGCGGTTTTGGGGCGCGGCAAGGGGGGGTCCCCCGAGGGCAGGGGTCCGGAGCCCCCCTACCATGGACAGGTAGACGTAGGAGGCGTAGAGCTCCGTGTTGGCCATGCGGTTGACGGCGGCCTCGCAGTCGCGGTGGTAGTTCTGGCGGATCTGGGACTCCATGGCGGCACGGACGGACGGACGGACGGAGCGGGACGGACGGAGCGGGATGGACGGGCGGGCGGGCGGGCGGGCGGGATGGACGGCGCGCCGCGAGCAGCCGGTTCCGTTCAAGCACTGTTGAAGCGAGAACGCGGCCGTGGCCGCTCAACGTCCGCCGGGGCTTTTATCGGGGCTGCGTGGCCCCCCCGCTCGCCCCCCGGAAGGAGCCGGCCGGGCGCGGTGGCCTTGGCCCTTGTCCCCGTTTGTCACACGCTCCCGCAGTCAGCATGACGGGGCAGGATTTTGGGGGGTGGGCGGGGGCGAGCCCCCACCTTTGTGCCCCCCCCATCCCCACAGGTGGCGGCCCCGGCGGGGGGAGAGCCGCAGTTCCCCGCTGGCGCGGGGGGGCGCGGGGCGGTTTTGGGGGGTCCTCCCCGCTCCGGGGGTGCCGGCTGCCCGTTAACCGGAGGCTCTCGGGTGCGGAAGGAGCTGACTCAGCGCCGGGGCCATAAACGAGGAACTTGGCCGCGCTGACTCCGCGCGAACTGGGGGAGACTGGCTGGAACTGGGAGCTTCCCCCCGGCGCTTCCCTTTCCCGCCCCTCATCCCTCGGGGTGCCCGCAGCTCCAGGGGGACCCGGCTCGGCCCCCCGAGGGAGCAGCGGACCCCCACGCCCGGGGGGAGGGGAGCGACCACCCCCCAAAAGCCCCCAAATCCAGCGCGGGATGCAGCGGCCCCGAGGGGAAGGGTCCAGATGTGGGACCCCCCACCCCAACACCCCGCCGTGGCCGCTCGGCGAACCCCGAGATCATCGGGGGGACCCCGCGATTTGAAGCCCCACGGAGCCCAAATGGCCCTGCGGGGGGGAGAGAGGGAGGTGAAGGACCCCTGCCCACCCCTCCCCCGCCAACCGGGACCCCCCAACCCCCGAGATGCTGTGGAGCAAAAGGGGGGAGGGGCCCCTGAGCCCCCCAAAACCGCCCCGCAGCCGCCCCCCCCAAGCCACGTGGCAAAACCGAAAGCGAAAGCTGCGCTGCCTCCCCTTCCCCCCAATTCCTGTCCCCCCCCCTTCCCCATCCGCACCCCGAGACCCCCGAGGGCTCCCCGAGGTTTTTTTGGGGTGCACACGGGCAGGAAACGTCGCGTTTTGCCTTTTTTTATTTTCATGGAAATTCCCGAGATACAAAAAAACCAAGGTACAAAAAAAGAGAAGAAAAAAAATCACTACGGAGAGAAGCGAGGGGGGGAAGGCGGGGCCCCACCCATTTTTTGGAGGGGCGGTTCCCCGTGACGTCACCGCCGAGAGCACCGTGGGGGGGTTGGGGGAAGGGGTCACTTTGTCCCGGCCCCTCCCCCCCGCCTCGGGGACACGGGGGGGCCTCCAAAACCGGGGAGGGGGGGGGTGTAAAAAGGGGGGGGTGTGGCTCCCCCCACCCTGAGAGCCTCCGCCCCGGGAGGGGGGTATTGCACCTGGGGGGGCCCTTTTTTGGGGGGTGCGGACCCCCAATAAATACTCACCCTACAGCCGTGGCTGTAACCCTCCCCCCCCACCCCCCCCTCATTCTAGGGGGGGGTCACAGAGACACCCCACCCCCCTCAATTCATCCTGGGGGGGTCACAGAGACACCCCACCCCCCTCAATTCATTTTTGGGGGGGTCACAGAGACACCCCATGCCCTCCCCCCACCCCCATTTTGGGGGGTGGAACCGCAGGATCCCCCCCAACCCCCCCCAGGGAAAGCACCACAAGTCCTGGGGTCAAACCGAGGGCTGGGAGAGCAAGGGGGGGGTGTCCCCACCCCCTTCATCCCCCAAATCCCCCCCAAAATCCCAGCCGTGGCCTCCGGGGGGGCTGGGGGGGGGAGCACCACCCCAAAATCCAGGTGAGCGAGGAGTCCCGTTGGTTAAAAACCCCCCCGGGCCCGGAAGGCGCTGGGGGTCAGCACCATCCCTGCCGGCAGGGCCAGTCCGGGGAGGGGTCCCGGGATGGGGGGGGGACACAAAATGCGGCCCCCACCCCCCCCGAGAGTCTAGGCCATCTTCCAGATGGTCAGCGAGGCCGTGAGGACGCCGGCGGCGAAGATGGTGATGGTCTGCCAGGTGGGGGTCCCGAAGTGGGACAGGAGCCCTTCCTGGGGGTGGGGGGGACACAGGAGGGGCGAGGTCACCACCCCGTGCTGGGGGGGGTCCCAAACCAAACCCCCCCCACCCCGGGGGAACAGCCGGGCTCAGGGCAGGTAGGAAAGGGGGGACGGAGGGGAGGAGTTGGGGTAAATTTGGGGGAAAAGGGGGTACAGGGGAGGGGTGAGGGACATGGCCCCCCCAAGGAAGGGGGCTTTGGGGTCTCACCCATCCGCCCTGGGCCTGGATCCAGGCCAGCACGTGCTCCTGCAGGTACTCCATGGTCCAGCGCAGGATGGTCTGCACCAGCTCCGGCACCTTGGTGCAGAGAGCCTGCCGGGAGCGGGGAGGGGGCTCAGAGGGGGCTCGGGGGTCCCCAGGGAGGGCTTTTGGGGTGGGGGGCTCCACACCCACCTTCAGCACCAGCTTGCAGGCGAAGTAGAAGAGAGCAACCACGCGGCCCCAGTTGAAGGTGCCGTCGGCGAACATCTCCTTGGCCACGCGGAAGAACAGCTTTTTGGGGGCGTCGCAGCCCACTTGCTCGATCATCCTGGGGCAGGGGACGGCGGCCACGGTCAGGGCGGCCTCGGGGACGCCACCCCCCCGCCCCCCGAGGAGCGGCAGCCGCCCACCTCTGCAGCTCCATGTTGCTGTCGAGCTCGTCGCCGATGCGCCGCAGGCACTCGCTGAGGCGCTTGGTGTCGGGGCTGCTGGGCTGGGGCTCGCCCAGCTCGGCCACGCTCAGCGCCACGGCCTGGGGGTCCCCGCAGCGCTCCACGCGGTCCCGCACGAACCTGGCGGCCCCGGCACGCTGGGTGACCCCCCCCGGCTCCGGGTGAGCCCCGTCCTGGTCCCTCTGTGCACCTGCAGCCCCCGTCCCTCCCTCCAGGGCCACCCCTGGAGCCCCCGCTCCCCCCGAGTCCCAGCTGCACCCCGCGTTCCAGAACGCTGTCAAGTGCCCCCCGATGTCCCCCTCGTGTCCCCCAACCCCCCCGAATTCTTGTATCCCCCCCGTCCCTCCCTGTCCCCCAGGTCCTCAGCCGCTGACCCACACCCTGCGTCCCCCACAGGCCCCAAGCCTCAAGTCCCCCCGCACCCCCTGTGCCCTCCAAGTGCCCCCCCTTGTCCCCCCTGTCCCCTCCCAGTCCCAAGGTCCCAAATTCCCCCCCCGTGTCCCCCCACTTGTCCCCCCCAAGCCGCCCCTTGTCCCCCCAGCCCCAAATCCCCCCCCATAACCTGTGTCCCCCCAGTCCCCTCCTGTGTCCCCCCCGCTCCCCGTGTCCCCCAAGTCCTCTCCTTGTCCCCAGGTCCCCTCCCAGCCCCAAGTCCCCCCCCCCGTTCCCCCCAAATCCCCTGCCAGCCCCAAGTCCCCCTGCACTCTGTGTCCCCCAGGCCGCCCCTTGTCCCCAAGTCTTCTCCCGGTCCCAAGTCCCTCCCGTGTCCCCCCGCTCCCCGTGTCCCCCAGGCCGCCCCTTGTCCCCCCCGGCCCCGCCCGTTCTACCGGCGCTCCCGCCTCCCCTACTCACGCCCGCAGCAAGATCGCCCCGGTCTGCATGATCTGGTCCGAGGAGGCCCCTGCGGAGAGCGGGGCGCTCACCGGGCAGAAGCGGCCACCGGCCCCGGCCGCCACCGCCGCCTCCCCGGGCCCGCACAGGCCGCGCCCCTCCGCGGCTCCCGCCAGTGCCCCCACTCACCACCGCCCCCCGGCGGCGGGGCGGGCTCGCCGCCGCCGGCCCCGGCTCCGGGATCGGCTCCGGGACCGCCACCGGCACCGGCACCGCCGCCACCGCCGGCACCGCCGCCGCGCTGGGCCGAGGCCGCCGCCGCCGCCATCGCGCCCGGAACACGTGGTCAGCGCCGGCGTCACGTGACCGCGGCGGCAGCGGGGCGCCCGCCTCACGTGACCGGGACCGTGCCGCGCCCACGGCCGCGCCCCCCGCGCGCCGGCCACGCCCTTTGCCCCGTCACTCACTGTCCGGCCACGCCCCTTGGCCCGTCACTCACTGTCCGGCCACGCCCTATGCCCCGTCACTCACTGCCCGGCCCCGCCCTTTGGCCCGTCACTCACTGCCCGGCCCCGCCCTTTGGCCCGTCACTCATTGCCCGGCCACGCCCCTTGCCCCGTCACTCATTGCCCGGCCCCGCCCCCTCGGTTTCGGTGCCGCCCCCCGGGACCCCCGGGACCCCCCCCCGCTCCCGGGGTCCCACCGGAGCTCACGGTCCCCGCTGTCCCGGGGGGGTCCCGGGGCGACGCCCCCGCGGCGCTTCCGGCGCCTCCCGCGGGGCCCGGGCGGGGCGGGAGGGGAAGGGGGAACCGGGAACCGGGCACCGGGCTGGGCTCGGAGTGCGTGCGGCTGGGAGCCCCGCGCAGACATGAGCCCCAAAAGCTGCCTGGGCTGCACCAAGTGCTTCCTCTTCCTCCTCAACCTCTTCTTCTTCGTGAGTGGGTCTGGGGGGGACTTGGGGGACAGGGGAAGATGGGGGACGTGCAGCGTGGGGGGGACTTGGGGGACCCGGGGAGGGGGTAACATCCTCCCGGTGCTGGGGGGGCACTGCGGGTCCCCCATCTCCTGACTGGGCTCCCCCCCAGTTCCTGGGCATCCTCCTCCTCGCCTTCAGCTTTTGGGTCCTGTTCGACCGGCAGAGCTTCGCCGCCGTGCTGGGTAAGGACCCCCCCAAAGCGCGGGGTACCCCGAGAGGTGCGGCACCCCCAGAGGGCTGGCGGGCTCGCTGACCGCCCCGAAAGCGCGGGGTACCCCCCAGAGGTGCGGCACCCCCAGAGGGCTGGCGGGCTCGCTGACCCCCCCCAAAACGTGGGGTACCCCGAGAGGTGCGGCACCCCCAGAGGGCTGGCGGGCTCGCTGACCCCCCCGCCGTGTCCTCAGGGTCGCCGCTGCTCAGCCTGAGGCTCTGCTCCTATGGCTTCTCGGGGGTCGGCATCGCCACCATGCTCCTGGGCTTCCTGGGCTGCCTGGGGGCCCTCAAGGAGGTCAAGGTCATGCTGGGGCTGGTGAGTTGGGGGGCTCGGGGGGGCTCACGGAACCGGGAGGGTGTGGGGGTGGCTGCGCTGCAACTTCCTGGGGCGACCGCGGGGCCACGTGGTGCCACCACATCCTGCGCCCGGGGAGCAGCAGCGGGGAGGGGGGACCCCTCTGAGGCGCCCCCGGCGCCGGGGAGGGGTTTTGGGGGGGGTCTGGCTGACCCCCGACCTCCGCTGTTTTACCCCCGAAGTATTTTGGGCTGCTGCTGCTGCTCTTCGCCGCGCAGATCACGGTGGCCATCATCGTCTACACGCAGCGCGCCGCCGTGAGTGCAGGGCCCACCCCGGCTGCTTGGGGGGACCCCGGGCTCGGGGGGGGACCCCCGGGGTCGGGGGGCGATGCTGTGCTGACCCCTGTCCCCAGCTGGCTGCGAAGGTGGCCGCCTACGCAGAGGAGCTGATCCGGGGGTACCCGGCCCAGGGACCGCCTGGGGACCCCCACGAGAGCTGGGACGCTGTCCAGCAGCAGGTGAGACCCCTCCCCAAAATGACCCCGGGGCCACCCCACGGCCACCGCGCTGACCCCCCTGCCCCCCTTCAGCTCGGCTGCTGTGGCTGGAAGGGACCCCAGGACTGGGAGCGCCGCGATGACGCCGCCAGGGACGGGGACAGCGACGGGGACATCGCCTGCTCCTGCCTCAGGGCACCCAACAGCACCCACAGGAGCCCGTGGGTGCTGCCCCACGGCCGCTGCCCCGCGGCTGCCCCCCAGGACATCTTCCCCAGGGTGAGGCACAGGGCAGGCGGGGGGTCCTGGAGCTCCGTGGGGGACTCCGAGTGACCCCCAGTTGTCACCCCAGGGCTGCAAGGAGCGGGTGCAGAGCTGGCTGGCTGGAAACCTGGTCACCATCGTGGGGGTTTGCGTAGGCATCGGCCTGGGCGAGGTAGGGGGGATGCCCTGAGGTGGGGGGGCTGAGCTGGGAGGCCTGGGGGTGGTCGGGGGGCTGTGGGACCATAGGTTGGGGGGGCCAGGGAGGGTTCAGGGCATGGTCCGTGGGGATTCAGGGTGGCCAGAAGAGTCGGTGGGCGTTCAGGGTGGCCGGGAGGGGGGTCAGGGGTCCGAGGGATCCCGGAGGGCTGATGCTGCTCTCTGCTCGCAGCTCTCCCTGCTGATGCTGTCGATGTTCCTGCTGCGGAACCTGGACTCCCGCTACGAGAAGCTGCTGCGGGGGTTCTGAGGGGGCCGCGGTGGTGTGGGGGGAAGCGCGGAGGGCTGTGTCCTTCAATAAAAGCCGATGGGAAGGAGCGGAATCCAGACGGGACCGGGAGGGAACCGGGACGGGACCGGCGCCGCGCGGAGCGGCGGAGCCACGCCCCTTTCCGCGTGACCACGCCCCTGACTCCCCCCCTTTCGCTCTGGCCACGCCTCCGTCCCTCTGGGCGGGAAGGGCTCGCGCCAGGCCACGCCCCTCTCCTCCGCCGTGAGGGGATTCCCGCCCCCCCCACCCCGGCTCCCCTCAGAGCCCCGCGGCGCTCCCGGGACCCCCGGACACCCCCGACACCCCTGGACACCCCCGGGCACCCCGGAGACTCCCAGGCATTCCCGGCACCTCCGGACACCCCCGGGACCCCCGGATACCCCCGGGACCCCCGGATACCCCCCGGACACCCCCGAGACCCCCGGACACCCCCGGGACCCCTGGACACCCCCGAGACCCCCGGGCACCCCCGAGACCCCCGGGCACCCCTGGATACCCCCCGAGACCCCCGGTACCCCCAGCACCTCCGGACACCCCCGGCACCTCCGGACATCCCCAAGACCCCCGGGCACCTCCCGAGACCCCGGGGCACCCCCGGTACCCTTGGACACCCCCGGCACCTCCGGACACCCCCGGCACCTCCGGATACCCCCGGCACCTCCGGATACCCCCGGTACCCCCAGCACCTCCGGACATCCCCAAGACCCCCAGACAGCCCCGGGACCCCCGGACACCCCGGGGCAGCGGTGGCAGCGGAGCGCGCCCCGATCGCCATGGCAGCAGAGGTTCCCCGCGGCCCGGGCGCCGCCGTCCCCCCGCCAGGTGCGGCGGCCATGCGGGAGCGGGGCGGGGGGCGAGGCGCGGGGCCCCTCCGTAACGCGTGTGCCCCCTCAGCCCCCGCCGAGAGCGGCTGCTCGGACGAGTTCGCCCTGGACTGCACCTTCGCTGCGTGCGACCCCGAGCGCACAGGTGGGCACGGCCCCGCGGGGCCCGGGCCGAGCCGCCCCCGGGCGGCCGCTGAGGGCCCGCTCCGTGCGCGCAGGGCTGGTGCAGCCGCAGCGCGTGGTGGAGTACGTGGCGGCCATGACCGGACACAGCGGGCACGACGGGCGGCTGCGGGCGCTGCGGCGGGCGCTGGACCCCGCGGCCGCGGGCACGGCGCTGGACTGGAGCCGCTTCCGCAGCGCCATGGGCGCCTGGATCGCGGCGTGCCGGCAGGACGGGTCGGTGCCGAGACATGGGGCACGGTGCCGGCTGGACCGGTCGGTGGTGCTGACCCGTGGCTCCGTCCGTGCAGGGCCGAGGAGCAGGAGGTGGCCACTGGTGACACTGGAGCGGTGCCAGCAGGTGGGTGTTGGCACAGGAAAAGGGAATTGGGGTGGCCCCGATGGGGACACAAGCACAGCCCGCTGTGTCCCGTCCCGCAGAGGACGACGGACACGCGTCCCCAGCAGCCACCCAGCTCCAGGGCGACGACACGGATGTCACCACCCCGTAAGTGCCTGCTGTGGGGACACCCCGCCACCCCTGGCCGTGCTCCCAGGAGCACCCCGGGACCAGTGGGACTCCCCAGCAGCGCCGAGGCCGCGGGGCTGCGGAGCCGTGCCCGGCAGCTGGCAGCCCAGAACACCAAACTGCAGCGGGATGCCGAGTTGGCCGAGGAGCTCAACGCCCGCCTGGCCGAGGAGATTACGCAGCTCCAGGCGCAGCTGCGAAGGTGCTCCCGAGGGGCTCCCGGGCAGGGGGTCTGGATCGCCATCCTGGCAATGCTGAGGCTCCCCTTGCCCCCGGCAGCAGCCGGCAGGCGCTGGAGCAGGCCAGGGTGGCCGTCGAGGAGCTGGACGACATGAAGGCCGTGGTGAAGCGGCTGGAGGAGGAGAACACCGAGCTCCGGCGGCAGGCACGGCACGCGGTGAGAGGCTAAGCTGAGGTGCCGCGCGGTGTCACACGCTGTCCCCCTGATGGCCGTGCCCTCCCCAGGAGAAGGAGCAGCGCAGCCTGTGCTCGCGGGCCGAGGGCCTACAGGAGGAGGTCAGCCTGGCACTGGGGGCTGCCCCAGCGGGGCAGCGCCACCGGGAACCCCAGCCCTGCTTCACCCCTGGCAGAACCAGCGGCTCCTCACCGAGGGCCAGGGACTGCGGGAGCAGATCCAGGCGCAGGCGGCTCGGACGGCCAGCCTGGAGGTGAGCAGTTGCCATGGTGGCCACGGTGGCCGGTGCTGGGGGCTGTGTCGCAGTGACAGTGACACGAGTCCCTGTCCCCATCCCTCTGCCCAGGGCCAGCTCTGCCGTGGCACTGCCCTGCTCTCTGCCCGCGATGCAGCCCTCGCCCAGGTGAGCGCTGCCCAGTGACACTGCTGCCACCTCAGCTGTCACCAGGGCCACCCCCGGCCCTCTCCCACAGCCCCTGACGTCCAGGCCCTGTCCCACAGGCAGGGCAGAGGGCGCAGGAGCTGACGGCAGCACTGGAGGAGTACGAGAGGATGGTGCAGGTACGGCACAGAGCCCCTGGGCCCCAGCAAACCCCACGGTGGCCGTTCTGCGTGGGGCTCAAGGGCCGAGGGTGACAACCCCTTCCTTGTCCCCCACAGGAACTGCGCCTGGAGACCACGCGGCTGCGGCAGCAGCTGGGCCAGATGCGGGACGCCTGGGCCATGTACGAGGGGGATCCGTGGGTAGGAGACACCCTCACCTCGGCCTCCTCACCCTCCTCTCCCTCCCACAGGCGCCCGTGGTGCCCGCGGGGCCAGCTGGACACGCAGGCCACGGCCACAGCCCCGGTAAGAGCGGGCCCGGGGGGACCCTGCAGGGTCAGCCCAGCCCCTGACCCACAGGGTCTGCCCAGGGCACGGGGGACAAGGAGGACGAGGAGGAGGACGCGGGGACGGCGCTGTCCGCAGGAGGAGGCCTGGCGGGGAGCAGCGAGGAGGTGGCCAAGGCGGTGGCCCCGCAGGCGCCGCTGTCACCGTGGGCGCCGCTGTCACCGTGGGCCCTGGCGCTGCTGGCGCTGCTGGCCCTGCTCTGCCTCCTGCCCCGCCAGTGGCCCCAGCCCCAGCTGCGCCACCAGAGCCCCCCGCCCCTGTGAGACCCCTCCCCCCAGTAAAGGGCAGCTGGGCAGCGCCGTGTCCGCCTCGTCTGTACCGGCTCCCCCAAACACGCATCCCAAGCGGGGTCGGGGTGTCAACACCAGCTTTATGGGCACTGCACGGGGCCAGGCTGGGCCCCCTCGTCTCTCTGTGGCTCTGGGAGATCCCGGTGTAGCCCCCAAGGGCTTCCAGCAGGGACCCCCGGGGGGCCCCGTCTCTCACCAGTGGCTCAGGCCAGCCTGGACGGGGGCAGAGGGTGAGCTCCCGGTGGGCCAGGGGACACTCCCAGCGATCCCAGTGCGCAGGAGCCCTCCCAGTACCTGTGTCTGTCCCCAGGCACCGCTCGGCCGCTCAGGTCCCGTCCTGCTCCAGTGTCGGGGGTCCCTGTGGGGGCTGGGGGGGGCTGAGGGGAATGGCCTCCCAGTGCTCCCCAGTGCTCCCAGTGCTCTCAGCCCACCCAGCGACCCCAAAACAGCCACCAGCGCTCCCAGCGTCCCCGGCACAGCCAGCACCCGTGGTGTCCCCCACACACACAGCCCCCCATGTGCCCCCCATGCCCTCACCACCCTCTGCAGCGTCCCCAGTGCCCTCCGGTGCCCCCAATGTCCCCACCTGGGCACAGGGTCTCCTCCACAGTACCCAGACCGCCGCCACCAGGCTCAGGGCCCCCCCAAGTCCCCCCAGCAGCAGCAGCCCGTGTCCGGCGGGGCTGGGGGGGCCCTGCCTGGCCCCCAGGGTCCCCTCGTGCAGAGCGGCTGGGCTGCTCAGCGCCGGGCCTGGGGGGAGACGGGCGTCAGGGCTGCCCTGGGGGGGTTACGGGGGTCTCCCGGGGGACCCGGGGGGTACCTGGGTGGCAGCGCAAGTGGGCGCAGCCAGGGAAGTGGGGGGGTCTCCCTTGCAGCCCCCCCAGGTGCTGCGCCAGGATCTCCAGCAGCTGCGACACATTCACCCTCTCCAGCCGGACACAGCCCTGGGGGTCCTGGGGAGATGTCATAGGAGCCCCCCCGGGGGGGACCCCAGACCCCTTCTGAACCACCCTGGGAAAGCCCAGAAATGCCCCAGAGCTCCTGCACCCCCCCAAGACCCCCAGACTCACCCTGGACACCTCCGGGAACCCCCAGAGCCCCCCAAGACCCCCAGAGTTACCCTGGACACCTCAGGGAACCCCCAGAGCCCCCCAAGACCCCCAGAGTTACCCTGGACACTTCAGGGAGCCCCCCAAGACCCCCAGAGTTACCCTGGACACCTCAGGGACCCCCCCAGACCCTTGTGGGGTCCTCAGTGCCCCTCAGGCCCCGAGACTCCCCTTGGCCTCCCCAGGACCACCCGGAGCCCCCCAGCTCCCCCTCCTCGCAGCACCCCCAGCCCCCTCGGAGCCCCCCAGGGACCCCCACCCACCTGGATGTGGCACTCGGCCACGAAGTGGAGCTGGGCAAGGAGGGTCCTGAGCAGGGGGGCCAAATCCCTGCCGGCCACCGCCAGCATCCGCTGCAGAGCCAGCGCCCCAAAGTGGAGCCCCCAGAGATCCGAGCAGGCGCTGTCCTGGGGGGGCAGGCCGGGATTGGGGGGATCAGGGGGTGCGGGAGCAGGGAGGGATTTGGGGGGCACACGGGGGAATCGGGGGCTCTCGCTCACCGGCTCCAGGTTGCTGGGCATTGCCACGGGGTAGTCCAGGAGCAGCCAGGGGCTCTGTGGGAGGGGTCAGGGGGTCCCCAAAAACAGCCCAGAGGGCTGAGGGGGGCGCTCAGGGGGTCCCCAGCAACCCTTTGGGGGCGAAGGGGCGCAGTCAGGGGGTTTTCGGGACCCTTCCCTGGGGAATGAGGGGGTTCGGGGGGCGCGGGGGCGGGGAGAATCGTTTGGGTCTCGGGGGGATCCGGGGGGTCCCGTGGGGATCCCGGAGCTCGGGGGGTGCGCTGGGGCGCACGAGGAGGGGGTCCTGGGGGCAGGGGTCTCACCAGGTTGTCCAGGTGGGCGCTGAAGGTGCTGCTGATGGGGTTAAAGGCGAAGGAGCAGGCGCTGCCGGGGGTGGGCACGGCCAGGAGCAGCAGGAGCGGCGGCACCTGGGGGGGCACCGGGGGGGCTCTGCGCGTCCCGAGGAGCTCCCGGGGGTCCCCGAGGGGCGCAGGTCACACTGCGGGGGGGGTGGGGGGTCCCCACTTACCAGAGCGGAGCAGGGGGGGGGCACGCCCATGGCGGTGTGAGCTGGGGAGGGGGCACGGGGACCCGCGAGCACTCCCGGAGCCACCCCGGGACCCCCTCGGGACCCCTCGGGGCGCGGCGGAGCCGCCGCCGAAAGCGAAAGTGGGAGCGGGCCGGGAGGGGGGCCCAGGAAACCCGAGAGGGCAGCGGGACGAGCCGAGCCGCCCCCTCCCACGCGCGGAGCCCCGACCGCCCCCTCCTCACCCCGCGACACCCCCCGAACCCCCCGGGGGCTGCGGCGCTCGGGACCCCCGCCCGGCCCCGCTGAGCGCTGGGTGCGGCTGCCCCGAGCGAGGGAGGGGGCCGGGGCGTCCGGGCACGTGCGGGGGCGGGGCACCCCAAAACACCCTCCCGGTGCAGCCCGAGACCCCCGGGGCACCCCAAAACACCCCCTCGGTGCAGCCCGAGACCCCCCCGGTCCCCCCGCGAACACAGACACGACAGCGGCTGCGGCTCGGAGCGCTTTATTGGGGCGGGGGTCGCACAGTGTGAGGTCCGAAATCCCTGCAGATTCGGGGGGGCGGTCTGGGGGGGCGCCTCAGGGAGCGCCCCCCGGCAGCCAAAGGCAGCGGGGGCGGGTGCAGCGCAGCTCCAGCTCCCGCTCGGCGCCGGGAGGGGGGTCCTGCCCCGGAGCCCCCAGCAGCCCCTCCGGGACCCCCCAAACGCGGGGGACGCCGACGGCAGAGGCCCAGTCGCAGTCCTGGGGGGACGGGCACAAGGGGGGACAGCTGCGGAGAGCCGGGGTGACGCCCCCCCCCCCAAACCCCCCCCAGCAGCCGCCCCATGGCCCGGGACCCCCCAAACCTCGCAGCGACCCGCGCCGTGCCCCCTCCTCCCGCCGTGTGCCCCTCACTGCCCCCTTCCCCCGTCCCCACGCTGTCCCCGCACTCACCGCGTCCCTCCCGCACAGCCACAGCCCGTCCGGCCGCTGCCGCGCCAGCCGCGATCCCGAGCCCCGGCAGCTCCCGGGGAGCACCGTCAGGACCCCCCCCGGCAGCCCTGCGGCCACCAGAGCCTGGGGACACACGCAGGGGGTCACCGTCACCGGGACAGCGTCCCGCGGTGACCGAGGGGGACAGGGGGCGTCCCGGGGGGTTTCGGGGGGGGGGCGCGATGGGGCGCACGGAGGTTCTGGAGGAACAAACGGGGGCTCCCAGGGGTCGCGCGGGCGGGGAGGGGACATGGGGTCCCCCGGGGGGTCCTGGGGCATCACGGGGGTCCCCCGGGGGGGGGTCGCGGGTCCGCACCTTGCGCAGCCGCTGTGCGGCGCCGAGTCCGCCAGGAGGCGCCACCACCACGACGCAGCTGCCGAGCGCGAGCGCCGGGGGGAGGAGCTCCAGCGCCAGGGGGCGCGGCCACGCCCAGGCCACGCCCAGCACTCCGAGCGGCCGCCTCGTCAGCAGGACCCGCCCCCCGGGCCACTCCTGCAGAGGGAGGGGTCGTTACAGGCCACGCCTACTCGCCGAGCGCACGCCCCTTTTAAGCCACACCCTTTTTGACCACGCCCACCTGCACGGCCCCGCCCGCGCGCTCGGCGCGCACCGCCCACCGCAGCAGCGCCGCCCGGAGGCTCCCGCCGGTACTGCAGGTGCTGCCGCCGTCCTCGGGGCTCCCGGGCACCCCCGGCAGCGCCGCCGCCGCCGCCCGCAGCACCCGCGCCCGCGCCGCCCCCGGCAGCCGCCCCCACCTGCGGGGGCAGAGGGCGTTGGGCACCGAGCACCCCCTCACCGAGGGGTCCCGCGGTCGGGGACACCCCTGGAGGGTGGGGGGGCCCCACGCACTCACCCCGGGGCGGCCCCGCGGGCGGCGGCCACGGCCTGGGCCAGCTCGGGGTCGCCGGGGTCATCCACGGTCAGCGGGGGGCTGCGGCGGGAACAGGACACGGGGTCAGAGGGGCGGGAGGGGCACCGGGACCCCCCCTGGGAGGGACGATCGGGGTCCCGGGGGGCACCGGGAGCCTCTGGGGGGGCAGGGTGGGGCTGGGGCCGCCCACGGGGGGGAAAGAAGGGGGTCCTGGGGGGGTTAAACCAATGGAGTCCCGGTCTTGGAGTTCTGCTCCTGGGACCCCCCTCCCAGTTTGGGGTCTCCATCCTGGGGAGGGGTCCCCATCCCATCGGGGGGTACCTGAGCGGCTCATCCACCTTGGGGGGCTGTTCCCAGGGGGGGCACCCGAACTCTCGCAGCACCTGGAGGGAGTGCGGGAGGGGCAGAGCCCGTCTGACATGGCACTGGACCCCCAAAACCCACCCCGAGGACCCCCAAAACCCACCCCGGGGACCCCCAAAGCCCGCCCCACTCCCCCCTAAACCACCCTGGGACACCTCCACGTCCCTCCAGCTTCTCCAGGACACCTCCCAAACCCTCCTGGACCCCTCCCAAACCCCCCAGGCCTCCCCCCAGAGCCCCCCGCACCTCCTCCAGGTGGGCGTCCGCGGCGCAGGGCTCCGGCAGCTCGGCGGCGTTGAGGCACACGAGCCCCTGGGGCAGCCTGCGGAGGGGCCAGCGCTCAGAGCCACCCCTGGGTCACTCCCGTCCCCGGGGCCGGGGGGTGGCGGTCACCTGTCCGCCGTGTCCAGGGCCACGGTGATGTCCTGGGCCCAGAGAGCGGCGGCGGCGGCGTGGGGCAGGGCGGAGGCCACGGCCACGGCCTCGGCGGGGCCACGCACGGGCAGCAACACCAGCACCGGCCCCGGGACCTGGCGGGGCAGGGGGCGCTCAGCGGGGACCCCAAGAGGCGCCCCCCGGGCTCCCCCAAAAGCCCCGCAGCACCCACCGGCTCCCGCAGGCAGCGCGAGGTCGGGGCCACCCCCGAGATGAGCGTCGGGGGGCAGAAACGCCGCCCGCCCCCCGGCAGCGCCGGCAGCGGAGCCTGGAAAACCTGGAAGGGGAAAAAACGGCGTCCTGGCGAGGTGGGGAGCCTCGGAGCGACACCCCCAAACCGCCCCCGGGGCACCCAACACCCAACACCCACCCAAAGCCACCCCCCCCAATCCCCCGGGGGCACTGGCGCCCAGGAACCTCCAAATCTCCCCAAGAAAAACACCCCAAAACCCCCCCAGGACACCCCAACATCCAGGGAGCCCCAACTGAACCCCAAAATCCAAACCCCGCGTCCCCGGCCCCCCTCACCTGAGCGCCCTCCTCGCGCGCCTCCTGCAGCAGCTCCTCGGGCGGGGGGACCCCGGGGGGCAGCGGCCCCACCTCGGTGCCGGGCTCGGCGGGGTCCCCGAGGCGCAGCCCCCCGAGCCGCGCCCGCAGCCGCCGCTGCAGCGCCGCCGCCACCGCGTCCTGCGCCAGCACCACGCAGCCGCCCCCCGGCAGCTGGGGACACGCGGGGGACGGCCCCGAGAGGGTCACAAACACCCCTGAGGCAAACACGGGAACAGCCCCGAAAAAACCCCGAGAACTCCGAGAGAAACCCGCCAAAAGTAGCCCAAAAACCTCGCGAGAAACCCGCCAAAAGTAACCCAGAAACCTCCCAAGAAAAACCCCAAAAACTTCTGAAACCACCCCAAAAAAACCCCAAAAACCTCCCGAGAAACCCGCCAAAAATAACCCAAAAACCTCCTGAAAAACCTGCCAAAAGTAACCCAAAAACCTCCTGAAAAAAAAAACCCAAAAAACCTCTGAAACCACCCCAAAAACCTCCTGAAAAAAACCCCGAGAAACTCCTGAAAAACCCGCCAAAAATAACCCAAAAACCTCCTGAAAAAAAACCCAAAACCCTCTGAAACCACCCCAAAAATCCCCCCTCAAAAAATCCATAAGAAACCACTAACCCACCCACAAAACTCCCCCCAAAAAAACCCCAAATGACCCGGAAATCCCCCAAAAACCCCCCCAAAAGACCCCCCCAGATCCCCCCAGTCCCCACCGTGGCCGGGGGCGCGGCCGCAGCGCGGGCGATGGCGGCGGCGGCGCTGTCCAGGTCGGCCGAGTCCAGCACGATGGCGACGACGCGGCCGCCCCGGGGACCCCCCCGGGGACGCCCCAGGCGCGGCCCCCGGCACGGGGACCCCCAGAGCCGGGCCCGCAGCTCCTCCTGGGGAAAGGGGGCAGCGCGTGGGGGACCCCAAAATCGGGGAGGGGGCTGTCCCGGTGGTGTCCCCCCCCCCCCATACCTGTGCGGCCCCCAGGAAGGTGACGCAGGTGACCTCGGGGTGGGCGCGCAGGGCCCGGCTCAGCGCCGGGGGTCCGGCCAGCACGTTGAGCACGCCGGGGGGCAGCGCGGCCCCCTCCCCGCACAGCTCGGCCAGCAGCAGCAGCGCCGGCGCCGCCGCCGGGGGGCACAGCAGCACGGCCGCGTTCCCTGGGGACCCCGAAACCACGGGACGCTCTCCAGGGACACCCCGGAACCCGTGGGACACCCCCAAAGGATCCCCCGAAACCCGTGGGACACCCCCAGAGCTGCCGGGACCCTCCCAGGACCCCCCAAAATGGCTGGGACCCCCCCCAGGGACGTTGGGGAGCCCCCCCACCTGGATCCCCCCTTGTCCCATGGACCTCCCCCTTGTTCCCTGCACCGGCAGCTGTCCCCAAGGTGTCCCTAAGGTGTCCCCAGGTGTCCCCAAGGTGTCCCCAAGGCCCCCAGGTGTCCCCAAGGTGTCCCCAGGTGTCCCCAGGGTCACTCACCCATGGCCAGGAGTGGCCCCAGATTCCAGAGCAGCTCCAGCAGCGAGCAGGGACCCTCCAGGACCACGGCCACCACCCCTGGGGACACCCGGGGGGGGTCAGGGGACACGGTGGGGACAGAAACAGCCACCCGGGGGGGACACAGGGGACAGTGCCACTCACCCAGGGGGGCCCAGCCCGGCCCGGGGGGCTCCAGCCCCCGCAGCAGCCGCAGCCCCAGCTCCAGCTCGGCCCCGAGGCTCCGGCACAGCGGCCGCCCCTCGCCCAGCGCCAGCAGCGCCCCCAGGGCCCCTCCGCGGTCACCGGCCAGCGTGGCGGCCAGCCTGGGGGGACAGGGACACAGGAGAGGACACAGGGGTCACCCAGGGTCACAGGGGTCACCCAGGGTCACCCAGGGTCACTCGGGGTCAGGGGTCACTCGGGGTTACCCAGGGTCAGGGGTCACCTGGGATCAGGGGTCGGGGGTCAGGGGTCACTCACCGGCTCAGGCGCTGCCCCCGCTCGGGCCCCCCCAGCCCCGCCCAGCTCTCGGCCGCCGCTGCCGCCGCCGCCACGGCCATGGCCACATCCGAGCTGTCCCCGGCCGGCACCGTGGCCACCACCCGGCCTGCGGACACCGCGCTGGCCACTCGCCGCCGGACACCGAACCCCGAGCCCGAGCCCGCCCCCGAGCCCGCTCTGCGCTGCTGAGCCCAAACCTGTCACCCCGACCCCCGTGCCCCTCCCTGTCCCCAACCCTTGACCCCAGTCTGTGTCCCCTCTGTCCCCTGACCCTGTCCCTGACCCTTGTCCCCTGCCCCTCAGCCCAATCCTCATTGCCGTCCTTTTGCTGTCCCTTCTTTGTCACTTCCCTGTCCCCTCCCTGTCCTCTGATCCTTGACCTTTACCCCGTCCCCCGCTGTCCCCTCCTGTCCCCTCCTGTCCCCCCGTGTCCCCTCCTGTCCCGTACCCGTGCTGGCCTCGGGGCACTCCAGGCTCGCCCTCCCCGCCGGTTTCAGCCACGCTCCGTCCACGAAGTGCCCGAGGCTGCGCCCGTGGGACTCCAGCCACGCCTGGGGGGGCAGGGGGCACCCTGGGACCCCCCCCGGGACCCCCCGGAACAGCACTCCCCTCCCCCCTCCCCCAAAATGACCTTGGGCCCCGGGGGGGACTTTGACCCTGACACACCCCACGGGACCCCCCCACCCCCAGGACCCCCCAGAGCCCCCCGGGACCCCCCCATCCTCACAAGACCCACCCCGATTCCCCCCCACCGGTGCCTCCCCCCGCCCCATTATCCCCCCAGATCCCCCCCAGACCCCCTCCCCGTTCCTAAAGAGGCTCCCGGGAGATCCCCAAACCCCCCCAAGATTCTGAGGGACCCCCGGGACTCCCAGACCCCCCCCAGGGACACCCCCAGAGCCCCCTCAGGACCCCCAGGGCCCACCCAGGACCCCCCAGATCCCACCCAGGGGGAGACCCCCCAGAGCCCCCTCACCTCGCCCGGGTTGGTCCCGCCGGGGATCGGCCCCTCCGCCATGGTGGCGAAGATTTCGGGCACCGGGGGAGCCCCGAGAGCCGCCAGAGCCGCCATGAGCGCCGCGACACTACCGGGAGGGGACGGGGCGGGCGGAGGGGACCGAAAAACCATCGAGAGGAGGCGGAACGGGCCAGAGAGGCTCCAGAACCATAGAGACGAGGCGGAAAGGATCCCAGCGGCTTCGGTAACCATAGAGACAGAGCGGAAGTGGCCGAAATGGCTTCCATGACCACCGAGACGAGGCGGAAATGGCCAGAGCGGCTCCGGAAACCATAGAGAAGGAGATCAGAGGATAGAGGCGCTTCCGGAACTACAGAGATGGGGCGGAAGTGGCCAGAGCGGATTAAGAAAACCATAGAGAAAGAGCGGAAATGGCCAGAGCGGCTAGAAAAATCATAGAGAAGAAGCGGAAATGGCCAGAGCGGCTCCGGAAAACATAGAGAAGGAGCAAATATGGCCAGAGCGGCTCCGGAAACCACCGAGACGCGACGGAAGTGGCCAGAGCGGTTAAAAAAAAAAAAAACCCATAAAGATAAAAAGGAAATGGGTCAGAACGGCATCCGGAACCACCGAGATGCAGCGGAAGTAGCCAGAGCGGCTCAAAAAAAACCAAAACCATAAAGACTAAGCGGAAATGGCCAGAGCGGCCCAAAAAAACCATAGAGGCGCAGCGGAAGTGGCCTCACCGGCACCGGAACAATAGAGACGGAGCGGAAATGGCCAGAGCGGCTCCAGAAACCATAGAGAAGGAGATGAGAAGCTAGAGAGGCTTCCGGAAAAACAGAGACGGAGCGGAAATGGCCAGAGCGGCTCAGGAAACCATAGAGAAGCAGCAGAAATGGCCAGAGCGGCTCAAAAACCATAAAGACGAAGCGGAAATGTGCCAGAGCAGCCTCTAGAACCAACGAGACGAGGCGGAATAAAACAGAGCGGCTCAAAAACCATAGAGACTAAGCGGAAATGGCCAGAGCGGCCCAAAAAGACCATAGAGGCGCAGCGGAAAAGGCCTCACCGGCACCGGAACTATAGAGACGGACCGGAAATGGCCAGAGCGGCTCGAGAAATAATAGAGAAGGAGAGGAAATGGCCAGAGCGGCTCCGGAAACCACCGAGACACGAAGGAAATGGCCAGAGCGGCTCAGAAACCATAGAGACGGAGCGGAAATGGGCCAGAGCGGCATCTGGAACCAACGAGACGCGGCGAAAGTGGCCAGAGTGGATCAAAAAAAACCATAGAGACAAAGAGGAAATGGCCAGAGCGGCCCAAAAAGACCATAGAGGCGCAACGGAAGTGGCCTCATCGGCACCGGAACCATAGAGACGGAGCGGAAATGGCCAGAGCGGCTCAAAAAAAACCACCGAGACGCCACGGAAGTGGCCCGAGCGGCTCTGGAAACCATAGAGATAACAACGAAATGGGTCAGAACGGCTTCCGGAATCACCGAGATGTGGCGGAAGTGGCCAGAGCGGCTAAAAAAAACCATAAAGACTAAGCGGAAATGGCCAGAGCGGCCCAAAAAGGCCATAGAGGCGTAGCGGAAGTGGCCTCACCGGCACCGGAACAATAGAGACTGAGCGGAAATGGCCAGAGCGGCTCCTGAAATCATAGATAAGGAGCGGAAATGGCCAGAGAGGCTCAGGAAACCACCGAGACGCGACGGAAGTGGCCAGAGCGGCTCAAAAAAAATAAAGACTAAGCGGAAATTGGCCAGAGCGGCTTCCGGAAGCACCGAGACGCGGCGGAAGTGGCCAGAGCGGCTCAAAAACCATAAAGACTAAGCGGAAATAGCCAGAGCGGCCCAAAAAGACCATAGAGGCGCAGCAAAAGTGGCCTCATCGGCACCGGAACGATAGAGACGAAGCGGATATGGCCAGAGCGGCTCTGGAAATCATAGAGAAGGAGCAGAAATGGCCACAGTGGCTCCGGAAACAACCGAGACGCGAAGGAAATGGCCAGAGCGGCTCAAAAACCATAAAGACAAAGTGGAAATGGGACAGAGCGGCCTCCCTAACCACCGTGGGGCGGCGGAAGTAGCCACAGCGGCTCAAAAACCATAAAGACTAAGCGGAAATGACCAGAGCGGCCCAAAAAGACCATAGAGGCGCAGCAGAAGTGGCCTCATCGGCACCGGAACCATAGAGACGGAGCTGAAATGGCCAGAGTGGCTCTGGAAACAACCGAGACGCGAAGGAAATGGCCAGAGCGGCTCAAAAACCATAAAGACAAAGCGGAAATGAGCCAGAGCGGCCCAAAAGGACCATAGAGGCGCAACGGAAGTGGCCTCATCGGCACCGGAACCATAGAGACGGAGCGGAAATGGCCAGAGCGGCCTCTGAAACCAACGAGACGAGGCGGAATAGGCCAGAGCGGCTCAAAAACCATAGAGACTAAGCAGAAATTGGCCAGAGTGGCTTCCGGAACCACTGAGAGGCGGCGGAATTGGCCAGAGCGGCTCAAAAAAACATAAAGACAAAGCGGAAATGGGCCAGAGCGGCCCACAAGGACCATAGAGGCGCAACGGAAGTGGCCTCATCGGCACCGGAACCATAGAGACGAAGCGGAAATGACCAGAGCGGCTCGGGAAATCATAGAGAAGGAGCGGAAATGGCCAGAGTGGCTCCGGAAACCACCGAGACGCGACGGAAGTGGCCAGAGCGGCTCAAAAACCATAAAGACGGAGCGGAAATGGGCAAGAGCGGCCTCTGTAACCAACGAGACGCGGCGAAAGTGGCCAGAGCGGCTCAAAAACCATAGAGACAAAGAGGAAATGGGCGAGAGCGACTTCCGGAAGCACCGAAAGGCGGCGGAAATGGCCAGAGCGGCTCAAAAACCATAAAGTATAAGCGGAAATGTGCCAGAGCGGCCTCTAGAACCAACGAGACGAGGCGGAATAGGCCAGAGCGGCTCAAAAACCATAGAGACTAAGCGGAAATGGCCAGAGCGGTACGAAAACCATAAAGACAAAGCGGAAATGGGCAGAGCGGCCCAAAAAATACCATAGAGACGCAGCGGAAGTGGCCAGAGCGGCTCTGGAAATCATACAGACGGAGCGGAAATCGGCCAGAGCGACTTCCGGAAGCACCGAGAGGCGGCTGAAATGGCCAGAGCGGCTCAAAAACCATAAAGACAAAGCGGAAATGGCCAGAGCGGCCCAAAAAGACCATAGAGGCGCAGCGGAAGTGGCCTCATCGGCACCGGAACCATAGAGACGCAGCGGAAAAGGCCAGAGCGGCTCGGGAAATCATAGAGAAGTAGCGGAAATGGCCAGAGCGGCTCAAGAAACAACCGAGACACGAAGGAAATGGCCAGAGCGGCTCAAAAACCATAAAGACTAAGCGGAAATGGGCCAGAGCGGCCTCTAGAACCAACGAGACGCGGCGGAAGTCGGCCAGAGCGGCTCAAAAACCATAAAGACAAAGCAGAAATGGCCAGAGCGGCTCCGAAAAATCATAGATAAGAAGCGGAAATGGCCATAGCGGCTCAGAAAAACCACCGAGACGCGACGGAAGTGGCCAGAGCGGCTCTGGAAACCATAGAGATTAAAAGGAAATGGGTCAGAACGGCATTGGGAATCACCGAGATGTGGCGGAAGTGGCCAGAGCGGCTCAAAAACCATAAAGACAAAGCGGAAAAGGACCAGAGCGGCCTCTGGAACCAACGAGGCGTGGCGGAATAGGCCAGATCGGCTCAAAAAACCATAAAGACAAAGCGGAAATGGCCAGAGCTTCTCCGGAGATCATAGATAAGAAGCGGAAATGGCCAGAGCGGCTCAGAAAACCACCGAGACGCAGCGGAAGTGGCCAGAGCGGCTCAAAAACCATAGAGATAAAAAGGAAATGGGTCAGAACGGCTTCCGGAATCACCGAGATGTGGCGGAAGTGGCCAGAGCGGCTCAAAATCCATAAAGACTAAGCGGAAATGTGCCAGAGCGGCCTCTAGAACCAACGAGACGAGGCGGAATAGGCCAGAGCGGCTCAAAAACCATAGAGACTAAGCGGACATGGCCAGAGCGGCTCCGAAAACCATAAAGACAAAGCGGAAATGGGCAGAGCGGCCCAAAAAGACCATAGAGGCGCAGCGGAAGTGGCCTCACCGGCACCGGAACCATATAAACGGAGCGGAAGTGGCCAGAGCGGCTCTGAAAATCATAGAAAAGGAGAGGAAATGGCCAGAGCGGCTCCGGAAACCACCGAGACACGAAGGAAATGGCCAGAGCGGCTTAGATACCATAGAGACGGAGCGGAAATGGGCCAGAGCGGCCTCTGGAACCAACGAGACGCGGCGGAATAGGCCAGAGCGACTCAAAAACCATAGAGACAAAGAGGAAATGGGCCAGAGCGACTTCCGGAACCACCGAGAGGAGGCGGAATAGGCCAGAGCGGCTCAGAAAACCACCGAGACGCGACGGCAGTGGCCAGAGCGGCTCTGGAAACCATAGAGATTAAAAGGAAATGGGTCAGAACGGCTTCCGGAATCACCGAGATGTGGCGGAAGTGGCCAGAGCGGCTCAAATACCATAGAGACTAAGCGGAAGGGGCCAGAGCGGCTCAAAAACCATAGAGACTGAGCGGAAATGGCCAGATCGGCTCCGAAAACCATAAAGACAAAGCGGAAATGGCCAGAGCGGCCCAAAAAGACCATAGAGGCGCAGCGGAAGTGGCCTCACCGGCACCGGAACCATATAAACGGAGCGGAAGTGGCCAGAGCGGCTCTGGAAATCATAGAGAAGTAGCGGAAATGGCCAGAGCGGCTCCGGAAACCACCGAGACGCGACGGAAGTGGCCAGAGCGGTTCAAAAATCATAAAGGCTAAGAGGAAATGGGCCAGAGCGGCTTCCGGAACGACCGAGACAAAACGGAAGTGGCCAGAGCGGCTCAAAAAAAACCATAAAGACTAAGCGGAAATGGCCAGAGCGCCCCGAAGAGACCATAGAGGCGCAGCGGAAGTGGCCAGAGCGGCACCGTAACCATAGAGACGGAGCGGAAACGGCCAGAGCGGCTCAGGAAACCACCGAGACAAAACGGAAGTGGCCAGAGCGGCTCAAAAACCATAAAGACAAAGCGGAAATGGCCAGAGGGGCCCAAAAAGACCATAGAGTCGCAGCGGAAGTGGCCTCATCGCCACCGGAACCATAGAGACGGAGCGGCAGTTGCCGGCGCGGCCCCGGTTCCCTTGGAGACGCGGCGGGAGCGCCGTGAGGGCGGCCCGGGCCTTTCGGGGTTCCCGGGGAGTTTTGGGGGTCCCGGGGCGCTCGCGGCTGCCTCGGGCGGTCCCGCAGGCCATGGCGGACCCGTCGCTGCTCTCGGCCGAGCTGGAGGCGGAGGAGGAGGAGGCGGCGGCGCTGCGGCGGCTGCTGCTGCAGGTGCGGCGCGGTGCCGGCTGCGAGCCCGGTGCCCAGCCCGGTGCCCAGCCCGGTGCCGGTGCCGGTTCCGAGCCCCTCCCCGGTTCCCGCAGGTCCCCCCGGAGTGTGAGGAGGCGCCGAGCCCCGGGCCCGCCAGAGCCGTGACCCCGCAGCCGGGTACGGGGGGCTCGGGGGGTTTTGGGGGCTCGGGGGATTTGGGGTTGATTTGGGGGGGCTCGGGTGGTTTTTGGGGCGGTTCTTTTGGAGTTCGGGGCTCATTTTGGGGCGGTTTTTTGTTGGATTTCGGGGCTCATTTTGGGACCGTTCTGGTGGATTTTGGGGCTCATTTTGGGGCGGTTCCGATGGATCTCGGGGCGCTCCCGCTGCGTTTCGGGGCGCGGCCGCTCCGTTGGCTTTCGGGGCCCCTCGGGGGTCTCCCCTGAGCCCTCTCTCCGCTCTCCCCCCGCAGGGCTGTGCGTGAAGACCCGCGCGGCGGGCGGGCAGAAGGTGTTCCTCAACGTCTGCCACTCGCCCGAGGTGCCGCCGCCGCCCCCCGTGCCCCCCCCGGGGCTGCAGCGGCTCCTGCGCGACCCCCCCGGCCCCGGGGGCTCCTTCCGCATCCCCATGAGCCTGGGGGAGCCCCACGCCGAGCTCGACCGAGGTCAGGGACCCCCCAAAACCCCCCCAGAGCCCCTCGAGCCCCCTCTTCCCTGCCCCTGCCCCCCCCAAAACCATCCCCGAGACCCCCGCCCCTGCTTCTGCTCCCCCCAGAGGCCCCCCTGACCTCCCCCAGAGCCCCCCCAGACCCCCCAAATCTGGCGTGGCCCCGCAGGAGGCCGGGGCTGCACAGCCTACGACGTGGTGGTGAACTCGGGCTTCTTCAGGACCCTGCAGGTGGGTCTGGGGGGGGGGGGCAAAATTGGGTCTGGGGGCTCCTGGGGGGGTCAGGGTGGGGAACGGGGGTGATTTGGGTCTGGGGTCTCTGACTGTGCCCCCCCACAGGCCGACCCCCTGTACCTGGAGTTCTTCCTGACCGTGGCCATGGAGGGGCTGTCGGACAAGTACGGCGTGGAGCTGGAGCTCACCGGTGAGGCTGGGGGGGCTGGACCCCCCCGAGACCCCCCCCAGGAGACTCCCCCCTGACCCCCCTGACCCCCCGTGCCCCCAGGCTGGCGCGTGCTGCGGAACCGGCGCTGCCTGGGCTCCCTCTCGGCGCAGAACATCCGCGCCAGGGCCCGGCCCCGCATCCAGGAGCTCGCCGGGGACCCCTCCCCAGACCCCTCGGGGTGAGCGGGGACCCCCCCCCAAAACCCCCGCGGTGAGCGCGGACCCCTCCCCAAAAACCTCAGGGTAAGCGGGGACCCCCCCCCAAAAACCTCCGGGTTGGGTGGGGACCCCTCCCCAAAAACCTGCTCGGGACCCGTGAGACCCCCCAGCCCGACACAGCCCCCCCAAAACTGACCCAGCCCCCCAAAAACCCCCTGGGACCCCCCAGGCTGAGCCTGGCCCTGACTCCAGGCGCTGCCAGAGCGAGCGGGGACCCCGGCACCCCTCCCCAAAAACCCCCGGGGTGTCCCCAGGGTGTCCCCAGCCCCCCCGGGGTGTCCCCAGGGTGTCCCCAGGGTGTCCCCAGCCCCCCAGGCTGACCCCGGCCCCCCCAGCCCCCCAGGGCCCCCCCGGTTCGTGGTCGTGGCCCGGCCCTCGGCGCGGGAGCCGCAGGCGCTGCAGGCCCGGGTGCACCTGCCCCAGGCGGTGAGCGCCGAGCGGGGGGGGGAAACGGGGGGACTGGGAGGAGCTGGGGAGGCACTGGGGGGAATTGGGGGGGAATTGGGGGGGACTGGGGAGGTACTGGGGGTAACTGGCGGGACTGGGGGGCAACTGGGGGAAATTGGGGGGACTGGGGGGACTGGGAGGCAGCTGGGGGGGAACTGAGAGCAGTGGGGGTCGCTGGGGGGGACTAAGCTGGGGAGCAACTGGGGGGGGACTGGGGGTAGCTGGGGGGTACTGGGGAAGTACTGGGGGCAACTGGGGGGAACTGGGAGGAGATGCAACTGGGGGGCAACTGGAAGGGACTGGGGAGCACTGGGGGCCACTGGGGGGCAACTGGGGGGCACTGGGGGCCACTGGGGGTAACTGGGAGGGGTTGGGGGGACGGGGGCCTGGGCTCGGAGGGGTTCCCACCGTCCTGGGGGACAATGGTGGGGGGGTCCCCTAAAGCCCCAGGAGGGGTCGGGGGGCTCGGCGGGCGTGTCCTAAGGCTGTCCCCGCCCAGGAGGGGGCGGGGTCTCTGTGGCTGGGGCTGAGCGAGGAGCGGCTGCTGCTGTGCCCGCCGCCGCCGCCAGGGGGCGCTGCCGCGGGTCCTCCCGGCCGCCAGGGGGCGCTGCTGGAGCTGGGGCTGCCCCTGCGCGCCGACCCCGCGCGGTGCCGCGCGCGCTTCCACCGCCGCTCCAAGGTAACCATGGCGACCGCGGGCCGGGACACGCCCCCCGCCCGGCCCGGGACACGCCCCTCGCGGGAGACACGCCCCCCCGCGGGAGACACGCCCCCCCCCCCCCCCCCTCGCTGAGCGCGTGGCGCCCCCTGCAGGTTCTCACCGTGACGATGCCGCTGCTGCGCGCCTGAGGGACCCCCCGAGACCCCCCCAAAACCCGGCCGGGAACCCCCCGGGACCCCCCGAGGATCGCCCGGGACCCCCTCAGGATCACCCGGGACCCCCCGAGGATCACCCGGGACCCCCGAGGATCGCCCGGGACCCCTTCAGGATCGCCCGGGACCCTCCGGAGTCCCCCAGGACCCTTCTGGATCCTTCTGGACTCTCCAGGACCTCCCCAGGACCCTCCTGGGCCCCCCCAGGACTTTTCAGGATACCTCTGTGCCCCCCAGGACCCTCCTGAATCCCCTCAGGACCCTCCCGGACCCCCCCAGAACTCTCTTGGACCCCCCCCGTGCCCCCAGACCGTTCTCAGGATGGTCCTGACCCCCCCCGGCCACTCAGGGACCCTCCCCAGGACCCCCTGCCCTCCCCGGGATTGTCCTGGACCCCCCCCCCGCGCTCCCCTCACCCCCCCGTTTGTGGTTTTTTTGGTACAAAAACCCCCAATAAAAGCCAAATCCGCCGCCTGCCGTTGGCCGAGGCCCCCCCGGAGCCCCCCCGGCGGCTCAGCCCACGCAGGGGGGGTCAGGGGGGATGGGGGGGGGATCGGGGGGGGATTTAGGGCTGAGCCGGGGCGGGGGGGGCCGGGGGGGCTGCCCAGAGCCGCCCAGGAGCGGCCCCGGAGCCAGCGGCGGGGTCTGGGGGCTGCGGGCAGGGAGGGGGGGGCACCCCCGGGGGGGGGCGGAGGTTGGGGGGGGGGTCCCGGGGGTCTCGGGGTGATGGTGGAGCCCTGAGGCGGCGATGGAGTTCAACCGGGAGGAGTTCCGGAGGCAGCTGGGCGCCGGGCTGGGCCGCCTGCACCGGTGAGACCCCCGGGGGGGGGATTTGGGGGGTCCCGGGGGGGTCCTGGGGGCCGGGCGGGGCCGCCTGCACCGGTGAGACCCCGGGGGGGGAGATTTTGGGGGTCCCGGGGGGGTCCTGGGGGCCGCCTGCACCGGTGAGACCCCCGGGGGGGGATTTTGGGGGTCCCGGGGGGGTCCCGGGGGCCGGGCGGGGCCGCCTGCACCAGTGAGACCCCCGGGGGGGGATTTTGTGGGGGGTCCTGGAGGGGTCCTGGGGGCCGCCTGCACTGGTGAGACCCCCGGGGGGGGATTTTGGGGGTCCCGGGGGGTCTGGGGCAGGTGTCGGAGGGGGTTTGGCACCTCTGTGTGACACCAGGAGAGCCCCGGGGGGGTTGGGGTCGGGTGAGGGTTCGGGGGGATCAGGTTTTCCAGGAGTTTGGGGGGTCCTGGGTTTTGGGGGGGTTTCTGGGGGGGCCAGGTCTCGGACGGGGTCAGGTTCGCAGGGGTGGGGTTTGGGGTCGGGGGTTCTGGGGGGGCTCAGGTTTTTTTCTGAGGGGTTTTGGGGCGTTTTGTGTTTTCCTGGAGGGTTCTGGGGGTGTCACGCGTTTTCTTCGGGGGGTTTAGGGGGCGCCAGGTTTTTTCCTGGGGGGTTTTGGGGGTCCATTTTTTTTCCTTGGGGGGTTTGGGGGGATCAGGTTCTTTTCCAGGGAGATTTGTGGGGTTCAGGTTTGTTCCTGGGGGGTTTTGGGCGATCCGGTTTTTCCCCTGGGGGTTTTGGGGGCTCTCGGGTGTCCCCCCCGCCCCTCGCGTGTCCGTGCCACGCGTGGCCCCCGCCCCGCCCCGGCCGCGCCGCCACCACGGGGGATTTGGAGGCTTTAATCCGCGGCAGCGCCAGCGCGGGGGGGACACGGGGGGGACACGGGGACACGGGGGGGACACGGGGACACGGGGGGGGGGGACAGGAGGACACGGGGACACGGGGGGGGGGAAAGGAGGACACGGGGGGGGGGGGAAAAGGGACAAGGGGGACAATGCAGGGGGGAAAGGGACACGAGGTCATCGAGGGGACATGGGGACACAGCGGGGGAGAAGGGACAGGAGGACACGGGGGGGGAGAGGGGGACACGGGGGGACCGGGGGAAAGGGGACACGGGGAACACGGGGGACACACGGTGGAAAAGGGACACGGGGACACGGGGGGGGACACGAGTGGGGTACAGAGGGGCACAGGGGGACATGGCGGGGGGGAAAAGGACCTGGGGATACGGCGGGGACACGGCGGGGACACGGAGGGAAAGGGACACCAGAGAGGAAAAGGGACACGGGGGGGACCCGGGGGACACGAGGGCGCGGCGGGGGTAAAGGGGACACGGGGGCCGCCGGTGCCCGCAGGCTCCTGGAGCGGCGGCAGGACGAGGCCGAGAGCCTGGAGCTGAGCTCGGCGGGCGGCCCCGGCGCTGCCCCCGGCGCCGCGCGGCCGCCGGTGCTGGACTGCACCTTCTGCGGGCTGCCCCGGCGCTACGGCATCGCCATCCTCTGCGGCATCGGCTTCTGCATCAGCTTCGGCATCCGCTGCAACCTCGGCGTGGCCGTGGTCAGCATGGTCAACCCCGCCCACGGGCAGGTGAGGGGCACCTGGGGGGGCAGGGACACCTGGGGGGACTGGGGACACCTGGGGGACAGGTATGGGGTCAGCATGGTCAACCCCGCCGATGGGCAGGTGAGGGACACCTGGGGGGACAGGGGACACCTGGGAGGGTGGGGGACACCTGGGGGTCAGGTTTGGGGTCAGCAGGGTCAACCCCTGCCCACAGACAGGTGTGGGGTCACCTGTGGGTTCAGCTCTGGGCTGTCTGCGGGGGCCACAGCCAGGTGAGGGGGACACACACGTGTCCAGGGCGTGTCCCCCGCCCCGCCCACCCCTGCCCGTGTCCCCCCGCAGCGCGCCGAGTTCAACTGGGACCCCGAGACCGTGGGGATGATCCACGGCTCCTTCTTCTGGGGCTACATCGTCACGCAGATCCCCGGCGGCTTCATCGCCCAGAAATTCGCCGCCAACAGGTGAGCGCCGCCCCGGGGGGGGGGGCGGGTGTGCCCTGGGTGTGTCCCCGGGGTCACCCGAGCGTCCCCGCAGGGTGTTCGGGCTGGCCATCGTGTCCACCTCGGTGCTGAACATGCTGATCCCGTCGGCCGCGCGCACCCACGTGGGCTGCGTCATCGCAGTGCGCGTCATGCAGGGCCTGGTCGAGGTGAAAACAGGGATTTTCGGGGGGTTTTGGGGGTTTTGGGTGAATTTGGGTGGTTTTGTCAGGTTTTGGCTGGGTTTTGGATGGTTTTTGGATGGTTTTGAGGGGGTTTTTGGGGGGATTTCGGGGTTTTTAGGGGTTTGAGGCCTGCGTCATCACCGTGCGCGTCATGCAGGGCCTGGTCGAGGTGAACACGGGGAGTTTCGGGGGGTTTTGGGGGAATTTGGGTGGTTTTGGCTGGTTTTTGGATGGTTTTGGGGGGGTTTTGAGGGGGATTTTGGGGGATTTCGGGGTTTTTAGGGGTTTGAGGCCTGCGTCATCGCTGTGCGCGTCATGCAGGGCCTGGTCGAGGTGAACACGGGGATTTTGGGCGGGTTTTGGGTGTGTTTTCGGTGTTTTGGGTAGTTTGGGGTGTTTGGGGGTAGTTTTGAATGGTCTTGGTGTGGTTTCGGGGTATTTTGGGGTATTTTTCATCATTTTTGGGGTGTTTGGGGGGGTTTTGTTGTGCGCTTGCTGAGGTTGAGGCGCGGCCATTCCCGCACTCCCATTGGCCAGGGCGTTGCCCGGTGGGCGTGGCCATGATTGGGTGTGTCCCTGCCCATCAGGGTGTTGCCGGGTGGGCGTGTCCAGGGTTGGGTGTGTCCCTGCCCATCAGGGTGTGGCCGGGTGGGCGTTTCCCGCGCTGACCCCGCCCCTTTTCCCGGCAGGGCGTGACCTACCCCGCCTGTCACGGCATCTGGAGCAAGTGGGCGCCGCCCCTGGAGCGGAGCCGCCTGGCCACCACGGCCTTCTGCGGTACGGGGGGCTACCGGGGGCTACCGGGAGGCTACCGGGGGGTCTGGGGGTGACCCCGCTGACCGCCCCCCTTCCCCCCCAGGCTCGTACGCGGGGGCCGTGGTGGCCATGCCCCTGGCCGGGGTCCTGGTGCAGTACACGGGCTGGAGCTCCGTGTTCTACGTCTACGGTGAGACCCCCGGGACCCCCCGGGACCCCCCTGGGACTCCCCCGGGACCCCCTGAGCCCCCCAGGACCCCTCTGGGACCCCCTGAGTCCCCAGGACCCCTCTAGCCCCCCAGAGCCCCCCCTGGGACCCCCTGGGACCCCCTGGGACCATCTGAGCCCCCCAGGACCCCCGAGATTGAGACCCCCCAAGACCCCTCCCAGTGCCCCCAGTACCCCCTGTCCCCCCCAGGCAGTTTCGGGGTGCTCTGGTGCCCCTCCCACCGACCCCTCCCAGTGCTCCCAGTTCCCCCAGTGACCCCGGTGCCCCCCAGGCAGTTTCGGGGTGCTCTGGTACCTCTTCTGGGTGCTGGTGTCCTACGAGAGCCCGGCCCAGCACCCCACGATCTCCCCCGAGGAGCGCAAGTACATCGAGGAGAGCATCGGCGAGAGCGTGGGCAGCAACCCGCTGCTGGTCAGACTGGGAGCACTGGGGAGCACTGGGAGGGGTCATTGGGGGAGCATTGGGAGCACTGGGAGGTACTGGGAGGGGTCACTGGGGGGCACTGGGAGCACTGGGATGGGCACTGGGGAGCACTAGGAGCACTGGGAGCACTGGGGGACTGGGAGCACTGGGATGGGACTGGGAGCACTGGGATGGGCACTGAGGGGCACTGGGAGCACTGGGATGGGACTGGGAGCACTGGGATGAGCACTAGGAGCACTGGGATGGGCACTTGGAGCACTGGGATGGGACTGGGAGCACTGGGGGACACTGGGAGCACTGGGACGGGACTGGGAGGGGTCACTGGGAGCACTGGGATGGGCACTGGGTGACACAGGGAGCATTGCGGGAGCACTGGGGGGCACTGGGAGGGACTGGGAGCACTGGGATGGGCACTGGGTGACACAGGGAGCATTGAGGGGCACTGGGATGGGCACCGGGGTGTCCCGGGCGTGTCCCGGGCGTGTCCCGGGGGTCAGCGGCCACGCCCGCCCGCAGCTGGCCACGCCCTGGCGGCAGTTCTTCACCTCCATGCCCGTCTACGCCATCATCGTGGCCAACTTCTGCCGCAGCTGGACCTTCTACCTGCTGCTCATCAGCCAGCCCGCCTACTTCGAGGAGGTCTTCGGCTTCGAGATCAGCAAGGTGAGCCCCGAAACCACCCAAAAAACACCCAAAAACAGCCAAAAAAGCACCCAAAAAATCCCACCAAAAAAAACCAAAAAACAGCCCAAAAAGCACCACAACATGACCCAAAAAACACCCAAAAAACAGCCCAAAAAGCACCCCAAAAATGACCAAAAACCACCCAAAAAACACCCCAAAATGTCCCAAAAACCATCCAAAAACCACCCAAAAAACAGCCCAAAAAGCACCCAAAAAATCCCACCAAAAAACAGCCCAAAAAAACCACACAGAACACCCCAAAAACCAAAATTAAATTTGATAACAACGGTGAATTTAATAATAATAAGCGAATTTAGGTAAGTTATTAAAGATAATTTATTTATTTAGTTGTTTATTAAATGTTAAATTCTGCAGGTGGGTTTGCCCTGCCCCACCTGGTGATGACCACCGCGGTGCCTGGATAAATAAATAAATTAAAATAAATTTAAATAATTTATTAATTTATTTCTCTGTTTCAGGGGGGTTTGCTCTCTGCTCTCCCCCACCTGGTGATGACCATCGTGGTACCTGAATAAATAAATAAATTTAAATAAATTTAAATAAATAATTTTATTTATAAATATTTTATTTATTTCTGTTTCAGGTGGGTTTGCTGTCGGCGCTGCCCCACCTGGTGATGACCATCGTGGTGCCCATCGGGGGGCAGATCGCCGACTTCCTGCGCTCGCGCGGCCTCATGTCCACCACCAACGTGCGCAAGATGATGAACTGCGGCGGTCAGTGACAGGGGACAGCGTGTGACACTGTGTGACACTGTGTGACAGCGTGTGACAGCGTGTGACACTGTGTGACAGTGACACTGCGGCGGTCAGTGACACACGGGGACACGGGGACAGGGTGTGGCAGTGACACTGCGGCGGTCAGTGACACACGGGGACACGGGGACACGGGGACAGGGTGTGACAGGGTGTGACAGTGACACTGCGGCGGTCAGTGACAGGGGACAGCGTGTGACACTGTGTGACACTGTGTGACAGGGTGTGACAGCGTGTGACACGTGTGACAGTGACACTGCGGCGGTCAGTGACAGGGGACAGCGTGTGACACTGTGTGACAGCGTGTGACAGCGTGTGACACTGTGTGACAGGGTGTGACAGTGACACTGTGTGACAGCGTGTGACAGTGACACTGCGGCGGTCAGTGACACACGGGGACACGGGGACAGGGTGTGACAATGCGTGGCAATGGGGACAGTGAATGACAGCGAGTGACAATGGGGACAGTGCGACGCTGTGACAGTGACAATCACAACGTGACAATGACAATGACCCTGCGGCACTGTGACAGTGACACTGTGACACTGTGGCACTGTGGCACTGTGACAATGTGATAACCATAGTGTGTCCCTGTGTCCTTGTCCCCTTGTCCCCGTGTCCCCGTGTCCCCGCAGGGTTCGGCATGGAGGCCACGCTGCTGCTGGTCGTGGGCTACTCGCACTCGCGCGCCGTGGCCATCTCCTTCCTGGTGCTGGCCGTGGGCTTCAGCGGCTTCGCCATCTCGGGTGGGCCCGGGGCAAACCGGGGGGGGTGGTGACACCGGGGACACCCCGGGGACACCCCGGTGACACCTGGGGACAGCGCGGTGACGGTGCTGTCCCCCCGCAGGGTTCAACGTGAACCACCTGGACATCGCGCCGCGCTACGCCAGTGTCCTGATGGGGCTGAGCAACGGCGTGGGGACACTGTCTGGCATGGTGTGTCCCCTGATCGTGGGGGCCCTGACCCGCCACAAGGTGAGGGGACACCGGGGGGACACTGGGGGGACAATGGGGGCACTGAGCCGCCACAAGGTGAGGGGACACTGGGGACACCAAGGGGACAATGGGGGGACAATGAGGACAATGGGGACACTGAGGGGACACTGAGGGGACAATGGGGGCCCTGACCTGCCACCAGGTGAGGGGACACCGGGGGGACACTGTGGGGACAATGGGGACACTGACCTGCCGCAAGGTGAGGGGACAATGGCGGGGGATGGGGACAGCAGCAGGCAGGGAGTGACAAGGGGGGACAGAGGGACACTGGGGGGGGGTCGGTGTCACCTGGGGGGACCCAATGGCACCGGGGGGGGGGGGGGGGGGGGGGGAGGGGACACACAGAATTTCGGGGGCGGTGCCGCCCGCCTGTCACTCACCGCCCGCCTGTCACTCACCGCCCGCCTGGCCCCGCCCCCTCGCTTCGGCCCCGCCCTTCCCTCGCTGCCCCCGCCCCTTGTTCCCCCTTGGCCACGCCCCCTCCCTCGCCCGCGCTCTCCCCCATTGGCCCCCGGCGGGCCCCGCCCCTCCCCGGCGCGGATTGGGCGGCGCGGCGCGCGGCGGGCGCCGATGGCTCAGACGCGCGAGGAGTGGCAGTGGGTGTTCCTGATCGCCGCGCTCGTGCACTACGGGGGCGTGGCCTTCTACGGCGTCTTCGCTTCCGGGGAGCCGCAGCCGTGGGCGGAGCCTCCGCGCGAGGAGGCGGAGCCACTGGCGCCGGGGGGCGTGGCCAGCGACGAGGAGGAGGAGGAGGAGGAGGAAGGGGAGGGGGGAGGGGCGGGGGGGGGACCCCCGGGAGGGCCCCCCGCCAGCTACGGGGCCACCGGCACCACCCCGGCCCCCGGGACCGCCCCGGGGTGAGCGGGGGTGGGGCCCAGGAACAGCCCCGCCCCCAAGGGGGACCCCCCAAAAGGGACCCCCAAGACCCCCAAAGGGACCCCAGGGACCCCCCAAGGGACCCCAGGGAGCCCCGAGACCCCCCAAGGGACCCCACAAGACCCCCAGGGACCCCCAAGCCCCCCCTGCTGTACAGATATAAATATAAATACGGATAAACACCGAGAGCGGCCCTGGAGAGCCTGGAGTGATGGGCCGGGGGCACTGGGAGGGAATGGGAGGCACTGGGAGGCACTGGGACCGTACTGGGGGCACTGGAGGGGCTCTGGGATGCACCGGGATGTACTGGGATCACACTGGGATGCACTGGGACCATACTGGGATATACTGGGATGCACTGGGATGCACTGGAAGCACACTGGGACCATACTGGGATGCACTGGGATGCACTGGGACCATACTGGGACCATACTGGGATGTACTGGGACACACTGGGATCCCCCGAGGTTCCCCCCCCTCCCCGAGCCCTCCCGCGCCCTGACGTCGCTTCCGTCCTCGCGCGGCGGAAGCGGCGACCCCGCGGCGCGCGGGGGGCGGGGCCTCTTTGCGGCGCGGGCGGCGGCCATGGCGGAGCCGCGGGTGCGGCCCGGGGCCGAGCGGGGCCGAGCGGGGCCGGGCGGGGGCGCGGGAGGGCTCCGGGGGGCTCGGGAGGGCTCCGGGGGGCGCGGGGAGGGCTCGGGGAGCGGGCCGGGCGCCGAGGGGAACGCGGGGGACCGCGGGAGGGGCGCGGGGGGGGGCTCAGGCGGTGCGGCCTGGTCGCGGCGCCTCACGCGGTGCGGCTGGTCCCGGTGCCGGTGCCTGACGAGGCGCTGCCATCTCTCTCTTTCCTTGTCTTTTTTTTCTCTTTCCCTTTTTTTTTTATT
>NW_024037436.1:1149413-1265161 GCF_015832195.1 Motacilla alba alba
GATTTTGGGGGATTTTGGGGAGGATTTTGGGCCGATTCAGTTGGATTTTGGGGGGATTTTGGGGAGGATTTTGGGGAGGATTTTGGGCTGATTCAGTTGGATTTTGGGGGGATTTTTTTGGGGGGATTTTGGGCCGATTCAGCTGGATTTTGGGGTGCTGCGGATTCGGGGCGGCTCCTGCAGATTTCGGGGTTCCCTGACGCCCCCTCCCCGGTGTTTTCGGGGTCCCCAGCGAGGGGGGCGAGCCCCCCTGCATCACCTCGGCCGGGTTCCAGTTCCTGCTGCTCGACACCCCCGCCCAGCTCTGGTTCTTCATCCTGCAGTACCTGCGGGGGGCCGAGGTCAGGGAGCCCCAAAACCCCCCAAAATTCGGGTGGGGGGAGCCCCGAAACCCCCAAAGTTTGTGGGGTCCCCAAAAAACCCCAAATTCGCCTCAAAAACGGCGCCTGGACCTGGGGGTTTTGTCTTCATGGGGGTGCTGGGAGGGAAATCCCAAAATTTGGGGGGGGTCTAAAACTCGGGGGGGTCCCCAAAATCTGGGAGCGGTCCCCAAAATATTGGGGGGGGGGTCCTTAAAGGCTGAAAGTTTTTGGGGTTCCCAAAAATACCTGGATTTGCCCCAAAAAGTGGCTCAAGTGATCCCATCCAGGTTTGGGGCTTTGTTGTGGGATTTTGGGGGGGGGGTCCCCAAAAATCTGGGGGGGGGTCCCCAAATTGGGGGGGGGGCCTAAAATTTGGGGGGGGCCTAAAATTTGTTCCCTAAAATTTGGGAGATTCCCCAAAACTTGGGGTTTTTTTCCCCAAAATCCAGGGAAGTTTGCAAAAATTTGGGGGGAGGGGTCCCTAAAATCGTATTGGGGGGGGCCCAAATTTGAGGGGGGGTCCCCAAAAATCTGGGGGAGCTTCCTAAAATCTGGGGGATTCCCCGAAACTTGGGGGTTTTCCCCAAATTTGAGATTTTTTTTTCCCCAAATCCGGGGAAATTCCCAAAATTTGAGGGGTTGGGGGGGGCGTCCCAAAAATCCCAAAATTTGGGAGGGGGTCCCCAAAAATCCCCGGGACCCCCCCAAACCCCCCCGTGCCCCTCCCCAGGCGCGGGGCATGGACCTGGTGGAGATTCTGTCCTTCCTGTTCCAGCTCAGCTTCTCCACCCTGGGCAAGGTGGGACTGGGGGCACTGGGGGGGACTGGGGGGGGGATTGGGGGGAACTGGGGGGGGGGAGGGGATTGGGGGGAACTGGGGGGGAGGGGGGGACTTGGGGGGGAGAGACTGGGGGGGACTGGGGGGGGAGGGACTGGAGGCTGAACTGGGAGGGGATTGGGGGAGATTGGGGGGGACGTTCCAGGCCTGTTCCTGGAGCACTGGGGATGTTTTGGTGCTTACTGGGGACAACTGGGAGGTCACTGGGAGGTCACTGGGAGGTCACTGGTTCCCACTGGTCCGAACTGGTCCGCACTGGTCCGAACTGGTCTGAACTGGTCCGCACTGGTCTGAACTGGTTCCCACTGGTCCGAACTGGTCCGCACTGGCCGCATTACTCGGTGGAGGGCATGAGCGAGTCGCTGCTGACGTTCCTGCAGCACCTGCGCGAGTTCGGGCTGGTGTTCCAGAGGAAGGTGAACTGGGAGCACTGGGAGCGCCGGGAGGGGACTGGGGACACTGGGGACACTGGGAGGGGACGTGGGGACACTGGGGGGACACTGGGGACACTGGGTGGGGACGTGGGGACACTGGGAGGGGACTGGGAGCACTGGGAGGGGACGTGGGGACACTGGGAGGGGACGTGGGGACACTGGGAGGACATTGGGGGACACTGGGGGACACTGGGAGGGCACTGGGGGGACACTGGGAGGGGACGTGGGGACACTGGCAGGGGACATGGGGACACTGGGAGGGCACTGGGGGGACACTGGGGGCACTGGGAGAGACTGGGAGGGGGCATTGGGGACACTGGGAAGCACTGGGGGACACTGGGAGGGAACTGGGGGACACTGGGAGGGGATTGGGACGTGCCAGGACTGACCTGGAGACACTGGGGACACTTGGGGACACTCAGGGACAGCTCCTGGTCCCTTGGGGACACTTGGGGACACTCGGGGACACGGTGTCCCCCCGTCCCCAGCGGAAGTCGCGGCGGTTCTACCCGACCCGGCTGGCCATCGCGCTGGCCTCGGGGACAGCGGGGACATCGCCGGGGACGCCGCTGGGGACGCCGGGGACAGAGCCCGACGGGCACGGCTTCGTCCTGGTGGAGACCAACTACCGCATCTACGCCTACACAGGTGACACGGGGACACAGGGACACCGGGGACACTGGGGACACTGGGGACAGCTGGGGACACCGGGGACAGCTGGGACAGCTGGGGACAGCTGGGACACAGGTGACACCGGGGACACGGGGACACTGGGGACACTGGGGACACTGGGACAGCTGGGGACAGCGGGGACAGCTGGGACACCTGGGGACAGCCCTGTCCCCCTGGGGACAGCCTGGGGACACTCCTGGCACCCTGGGGAGACCGGGGACAACCCTGTTACCCTGTGGGACATCCCCTGCCACCGCCCTGTCACCCTTGGTCCCCCCTGTGTCTCGATGTCCCCAATGTCTCCATTAATGTCCCCAATGTCCCCAATCCCCCAATCCCCCAGTGTCCCCAATCTCGTCAATGTCCCCAATGTCCTGAATGTCCCCACATGCCTCGCGCTGTCCCCGTGTCCCCAGTGTCCCCAATGCCCTCAGTGTCCCCATGTCCCTCCCGCTGTCCCCAATGCCCTCAGTGTCCCCAATGCCCCAGTGTCCCCACGTGCCTCCCGCGCTGTCAGTGTCCCCAATGCCCTCAGTGTCCCCGTGTCCCCGCTGTCCCCAATGCCCTCAGTGTCCCCACGTGCCTCGCGCTGTCCCCGTCCCCTCAGTGTCCCCATGTGCGCTGTCCCCGTCCCCGCTGACGTCCCCATGTCCCCAGACTCGGAGCTGCAGGTGGCCCTCATCGCGCTCTTCTCGGAGCTCCTCTATCGCTTCCCCAACCTGGTGGTGGCCCAGGTGACAAGGGACAGCGTGCAGGCGGCCATCGCCAACGGCATCACCGCCGAGCAGGTGACACCGGGGACATGGGGACACCAATGGGGACATGGGGACACTGGGGACACCAGTAGGGACATGGGAACACTGGGGACACTGGGGACATTGGGGGCACCAATGGGGACATGGGGACACTGGGGACATGGGGACACCAATGGGGACACCAATGGGGACACTGGGGACAGCAATGGGGACACTGGGACACTGGGGACATTGGGGACAGTGGGAACACTGGGATATGGGGACATTGGGGACACGGGGACACAGGGCTGTGGGGACACAGGGGACACGGGGACACAGGTGGGGGACACAGGGGCACACAGGGGACATGGGGACACAGGTGACACGGGGACACAGGGCATGGGGACACAGGTGACACGGGGACACAGGTGGCACGGGGACACAGGTGGCACGGGGACACAGGGCTGTGGGGACACAGGTGACACGGGGACACGGGGACTGGGGACACAGGTGGCACGGGGACACAGGTGGCACAGGGACACGGGGCTGTGGGGACACAGGTGACACGGGGACACAGGTGGCACGGGGACACAGGGGACACGGGGACACGGGGACACACGTGGCACGGGGACACGGGGCTGTGGGGACACGGGTGACACGGGGACACAGGTGGCACGGGGACACAGGGCTGTGGGGACACAGGTGGCACGGGGACACAGGGGCACGGGGACACGGGGGCACAGGGCTGTGGGGACACAGGTGACGGGGACACAGGTGGCACGGGGACACGGGTGACACAGGGACACGGCTGGCACGGGGACACAGGTGACACGGGGACACAGGTGGCACGGGGGCACAGGGCTGTGGGGACACAGGTGGCACGGGGACACAGGGGCACGGGGACACAGGGCTGTGGGGACACAGGTGGCACGGGGACACAGGTGGCACGGGGACACGGGTGACACGGGGACACAGGTGGCACGGGGACACAGGGCTGTGGGGACACGGGGACACGGGGACACAGGTGGCACGGTGTCCCCCCGGTGACGCCCGTGTCCCCGCAGATCATTCACTTCCTGCGCACGCGCGCCCACCCCGTGATGGCCAAACAGGTGAGGGGACCCCAAACCCCCAGACCCATTTTGGGGGGGTCCCAAATCCTTGGGGGGGTCCCAAATCCATTTTTGGGGATCCCAAATCCATTCTGGGGGTCCCAAATTCTTTAGGGGGGGTCTGAAATCCATTCTGGGGGTCCCATTCCCAGGGGTTCCATCCCTGGCATTCCCTGCTTGGTTGGGGGTCTCTGTCCCTGTCCCCATGTCGCCACCGTGTCCCCACCGTGTCCCCACTGTGTCCCTGTCCCCATGTCCCCTGTGTCCCCGTGTCCCCACTGTGTCCCTGTCCCCATGTCCCCCGTGTCCCCATGTCCCTGTCACTGTCCCCTGTGTCCCCACGGTGTCGGTGTCCCTGTCCCCACTGTCCCTGTCACTGTCCCCCGTGTCCCTGTCCCCACGGTGTCCCTGTCACTGTCCCCCGTGTCCCTGTCCCCACGGTGTCCCCACGGTGTCCCCACGGTGTCCCTGTCACTGTCCCCCGTGTCCCCGTCCCCACGGTGTCCCCACGGTGTCCCCACGGTGTCCCTGTCACTGTCCCCCATGTCCCCGTCCCCACGGTGTCCCCACGGTGTCCCTGTCACTGTCCCCCGTGTCACTGTCCCCACGGTGTCCCCACGGTGTCCCCACGGTGTCCCCCGTGTCCCCAGAGCCCGGTGCTGCCCCCGACCATCACGGACCAGATCCGGCTCTGGGAGCTCGAGCGGGACCGGCTGCGCTTCTCCGAGGGTCAGTGTCCCCAAGTGTCCCCAGGTGTCCCCAGAGTGTCACCAGGGTGTCCCCAGAGTGTCCCCAGAGTGTCCCCAGGATGTCCCCAAAGTGTTCTCAAAGTGTCCCCAGGGGTGAGGTGGCACCATGGGGATGTCCCCAAGGGGAAATGAGGACCCTGGTGGTGTCCCCAAGGGGGAGGTGACACCCAGGCCATGTCCCCAGAGGGAAATGCCAGTCCCCGGCGGTGTCCCCGAGGGGGAGGTGACACTCTGGGGATGTCCCCAAAGGGAAACGCCAGTCCTGGCGGTGTCCCCGAGGGGGAGGTGACACTCTGGGGGTGTCCCCAAGGTGGGAGGTGACACTCTGGGGAGTGTCCCCAAAGGGGAGGTGACACCCTGGGATGTCCCCAAGGGGGAGGTGACACCCAGCCCATGACACTTCCCCAGAGGGAAACGCCAGTCCTGGCGGTGTCCCCGAGGGGGAGGTGACACTCTGGGGATGTCCCCAAAGGGAAACGCCAGTCCTGGGGGTGTCCCCAAGGGGGAGGTGACACCCAGGCCATGTCCCCAAATGGGAGGTGACACTCTGGGGGTGTCCCCAAGGTGGGAGGTGACACCCAGGCCATGTCCCCAGAGGGGAACGCCAGTCCCGGCGGTGTCCCCGAGGGGCAGGTGCCAGCGCAGCGGGAGCGGCGTCCCCGCGGCGGTGTCCCCACGCTGTCCCCGCGGCGGTGTCCCCACGCTGTCCCCACGCTGTCCCCTCCCCAGGTGTGCTGTACAACCAGTTCCTGTCCCAGGTGGATTTCGAGGTGCTGCGCGACCACGCCCGCGCCCTGGGCGTGCTGGTGTTCGAGAACCCCGCGCGGCGCCTGATGGTCGTCACCCCCGCCGGCCACCCCGACGTCAAGCGCTTCTGGAAGCGCCAGAAGCACAATGGCTGACCCCAAAAACCCCAAAATACCCAAAAAACCCAAAATCCCCCCCAAAATCCCCGAGTTCGGGATCCCCAAAATCCCGAAATCCCCGAACTCCTGGAGTTTGGGGTCCAAAAATCATCAAATTTGGGGTTACCGGGCCACCCCGACGTCAAGCGCTTCTGGAAGAGGCAGGAACACAATGGCTGACCCCAAAAACCCCAAAAAAGACGCTTCTGGAAGAGGCCCAAAATCCCTGAGTTTGGGATCCCAAAAAACCCGAAATCCCAGAATCTGGGGTCCAAAAAAACCCAAAATCCTCAGATTTGGGGTTACCGGGGCACCCCGACATCAAGCGCTTCTGGAAGAGGCAGAAACACAACGGCTGACCCCAAAAACCCCAAAAACCCAAATTTGGGATCCCCAAAAACCCGAATCCCCCGAAATCCTGCAGTTTTGGATCCCGAAATCCCCGATTTTGGGGTCCTGGCGCCCCAAAACGTCTCCTGCAAACCCAGAACTTCGGGTTCGGGATCTTTGGGGTTGTGGGTGCCCCAAACTTTGGGGTCCTGGCGCCTCGTTCCCACAAAAGCCCCAGGATTTGAGGGGAAATGTCATTTTTTTGTACAAACGCCGTTTTTTGGGAAGGTTTTTTGTAATAAAAACGTTTTTAACCATAAAAAAGCGAAGTTATGAGAGCGGAGCGGGGGATCCTTGAGGGAAAAGGAGATCCTTGGGATTTCGGGGCGATTCGGTGGGAAAATCCCGGATTTGGGGGAGAAAAATTTGGGGATTTTTGGGAATTTCGGAGCGCGGGGGGGGGGGTTGGGGGGGGGTTTTTGAGGGGAAAAACACGGATTTAGGGAAAACAGCGAGGAATTCCCGGGGGAGAGACGGGACTGTTGGATTTTGGGGATAAGAATGCGGATTCTGAAGATAAAAACGGGATTTTGGGGATAAAACCGGGAATTTCGGTCCCAGTATCCCAAATGCCGGATTTACATTGCGCTTCTCGACGCGCCATTACGGTAAGCCGCCCGCGCTCTCGCGGCATTACGGTAACTCCGCTAGTGGGCGCGGCCTCGCTCTGATTGGCCGAACCCGCCCGCCGCGCGCTACCCGGGCGCTGATTGGCCGAGACATTCCCGCGCTAGGCGCTGATTGGACAGCGGCTCCGTGAGGGAGGAGAAGGAGGAGGAAGAAGCAGGAGCGGCCATGGCGGCGATGGCGGCCCTGGAGCGCTGGGTGTCCGGGCAGCTGCAGGAGCTGCTGGGCCTCAGCGGCCGCCATGTCCCCGCGTTCCTGGTGGCGCTGGCGCGGCGCAGCCGGAGCCTGGAGGAGCTGCTGGAGCGGCTGCGCGAGACCGAGGCCCTGCGCGTGGAGGAGCCGCGCGTGCGCGAGTTCGCGCGCCAGCTGTGGGACAAGGTGGGCGGGAAGCCGTGAGGGGACGGGGGAAGGGGGCGGGGCTTTCGCTGAGGGAGGGCGGGCGTGGGCGGGGCTTGTGTGCGAGGGGAGGTGGCTTTGTGCGAGATGGAGGCGTGGCCTAAGCGAGTGGGCGTGGTTAGAACGCGCCATAATTAGTGCTGAGGGCGTGGCCAACCGAGAAAGGGTGGGGCCTAAAGACAAGGCGCGGTCAGGAGGGGGCGTGGTTTAACAGCTGTAAAGATGACATCACCAAAAGAGGGCGTGGCTCGCACACAGAGCGGCCAATCAGGCTGGGCTCTGGCTTGCGATGGGCGTGACCTTTTTGGGTGTGGCCCAGTGGGGCGTGGCCATATTGGGTGTGGTTAAGTGGGCGTGGCCATAATTGGTGTGGTTAAATGGTTTCTTTTGGGTTATTTATGGGTTATTTTGGGTTATTTTTGTGGTTAAGGGATTATTTGGGGTGTGGCTAAGTGGGTGTGGCCATGCTGGGTGTGACCATTTAGGGTGTGGTTAAATGGGTGTGGCCATAGTGCCATGTGACCATTTAGGGTGTGGCTAAGTGGGTGTGGCCAAGCAGGTGTGGCCATTCTGGGTATGATTAAGTGGGTGTGTCCAAGTGGGTGTGGCCATTTTGGGGTGTGGTTGAGTGGGTGTGGCCAGGTGGGCGTGGCCCTTCTGGCGGCGCTCAGGTGTGTCCCGCCCCCGCCCGTCCCCAGGTGCCCCGGGAAGCCCCCCGGGAGCCCCCCGGGCGCGCGGCCGAGCGGGCGGCGCTGGAGCTGCAGCGCCAGAACCGCGGCTACCGATTGGTGGAGAGCGACGAGGAGGAGGGGCCGGGCCCCGCCCAGGACCACGCCCAGGACCGGCCACGCCCCCGGCGGCGACACCTGAGGCGACGTCACCGCTCCGAGTCCCCCCCCGAGGCCCCCGCGGAGGCGCCGGCGTCCCCGCCGTGAGTCCGGGGGGGGATTTTAGGGGGAAACCCCCACATTTCGGGGGTCTCGGGGGTCGCTGCTGCCCTTGGGGGGCACCAGAAGCGACCCCAGGGTTTTGGGGTCACCACCAGAGCTCAGGGACCCCCTGGGTTTTGGGGTCACCCCGGTTTTGGGGGGCCTCGAGGGCCCCTCCTTCTTCTCGGGGCTCCCCCCGATTTGTGGGTGATGGAATTTTGGGATTTCCCCTCTCAGAACCCCCAAAAGCTCCTCAGATCCCACAAACTTCGCCTTTTTTTGTGCTCATGGGGGGATGTTGGAGGTCCCAGGTGGGATTTTGGGCTCCCAGGTGGGATTTTGGGTTCCCATTTGTGATTTTGGGGTTCCCAGTTGGGATTTTGGGGTTCCAAGGTGAGATTTTGGGCTCCCATTTGTGATCTTTGGGTCCCGGGTGGGATTTTGGGCTCCCATTTGTGATTTTGGGTTCCCAGGTGGGATTTTGGGTTTCCCGAGTGGCATTTCGGGGTCTCTCAGGTTGATTTTTGGGGTTCCCAGGTTGGATTTTTGGGTCCCAATTGGGATTTTGGGTTCCCATTTGTGATCTTGGGTTCCCAGTTGGGATTTTGGGTTCCCATTTGTGATTTTGGGGTTCCCGAGTGGCATTTCGTGTCTCTCAGGTTGATTTTTGGGGTTCCCAGGTGGGATTTTGGGGTTCCCAGGTGGGATTTTGGGGTTCCCGAGTGGCATTTCATGTCTCTCAGGTTGATTTTTGGGGTTCCCAGATGGGATTTTGGGGCTCCCAAGTGGCATTTCGTGTCTCTCAGGTTGATTTTTGGGGTTCCCAGTTGGGATTTTGGGTTCCCGAGTGGCATTTCGTGTCTCTCAGGTTGATTTTTGGGGTTCCCAGTTGGGATTTTGGGGTTCCCAGGTGGGATTTTGGGTTCCCAGGTGGGATTTTGGGGTTCCAGAGTGGCATTTCGTGTCTCTCAGGTTGATTTTTGGGGTTCCCAGGTGGGATTTTGGGGTTCCCGAGTGGCATTTCGTGTCTCTCAGGTTGATTTTTGGGGTTCCCAGGTGGGATTTTGGGGTTCCCAGGTGGCATTTCGTGTCTCTCAGGTTGATTTTTGGGGTTCCCGAGGCACCGTCCCCCTTGTTCTGGCTCCCGGCTGGGGGTTCCGCGCTCCCGGGGGGTTTTTGGGGTCCCCCAAGCCGTTTCCGCCCTCCCCCAGGGCCCCCGAGCCCCCCGAGGAGCCCGAGGAGGAGTGGGAGGCGTCGGAGCGGGAGCGGCTGCGGGACCTGCGCGAGCGCGACGCCTTCGCCGAGCGCCTGCGGCGGCGCGACCGCGAGCGCGACCGGGGGGCGCGGGGGGACTCCAAGGTGGGCTGGGGGAGGCGTCTGGGGGGTCCTGGGGGGGTCCTGGTGGGGTTTGGGGAGGGTTTGAGGGGTCCTTGGGGGGATTTGAGGGGTCCTGGGGGGTCCTGGTGGGGTTTGGGGTGGTTTGAGGGGGATTTGGGGGGATTTGGGGGGGTCCTGGTGGGCTTTGGGGTGGTTTGAGGGGGATTTGGGGGATCCTGGGGGGGTTTGAGGGGTCCTTGGGGGGATTTGGGGGGGTCCTGCTGGGGTTTGGGGTGGTTTGGGGGGGGTTTGCAGGATCCTGGGGTTTGGGGGAGGGGTGGTCCTGGGGGGGTTTGGGGGGGTCCTTGAGGGGGTCTCTGGGGGGTTTGGAGGATCCTGAGGTTTGGGGGGATTTAAGGGGGGGTTGAGAGGTCCTCGGGGGGGTTTGGGGGGGTCCTGGGGGGCAGTTGGGGGGGTTCTCAGTGGGGTTTGGGTCCTCAGCCCCGTTTCGTGTCCCCAGGCCTACGAGGAAGCGCAGAAGCGCCTGAAGATGGCCGAGGAGGAGCAGAAAGCCATGGTGGGAGCTCCCGTCCCCACGTCCCCTCTCGGCCCTTCATTTTCTCCTTTCTCCCGTTTCCCCGGATCCTGCAGCTGTGGAGTGTTCCCACCACCAGCACCTGCCCCTTCCATCCCGTTTTACACCGTTTTTTCCCTTTTTTACCCCGTTTTTTTCCTGGTTTTTTCCCCATTTTTTTCCTCTTTTTTCCCCATTTTCTCCCCATTTTTCCAATTTTTTCCCATTTTTTCCCGTTTTTTTTCCTGTTTTTTCCTGTTTTTTTCCCGTTTTTTCCCCATTTTTTCCCCATTCCCCCCCCCCATTTTTTCCCCATTTTCTCCCCACTTTTCCCGTTTTTTCCCCACTTTTTCCCCCGTTTTTTCCCTTTTTCCCCCCATTTTTTCCCTTTTTTTTCCCTGTTTTTTCCCCCTTTTTTTCCCATTTTTTCCCAATTTTTCCCCATTTTCTCCCCATTTTTCCCATTTTTTCCCGTTTTTTCCCATTCTTTCTCATTTTTTCCCATTTTCCCCATTTTTTCCCCTTTTTTCCTCGTTTTTCCCCGTTTTTTTTCCCATTTTCCCCCCCATTTTTTCCCCATTTTCCCCCCATTTTTCCCTGTTTTTTCCCATTTTTTCCCCATTTTTTCCACCTTTTTTCCCATTTTCTCCCCGTTTTTCCCCATTTCACCCCCTTTTAATGCCCTTTTCTCATCTTTTTTCCCATTTTCACCCCATTTTCTCCCCGTGTCCCCAGATCCCCGAGCTGCGCAAGCGCCTCCGCCGCGAGTACCTGCCCATTTCACCCCATTTCACCCCATTTCACCCCATTTCACCCCATTTTCTCCCCATTTCACCCCACTTTCCCCCCATTTTTTCCCATTTTTTCCCATTTTAATGCCATTTTCTCATCTTTTTTCCCATTTTCTCCCCGTGTCCCCAGATCCCCGAGCTGCGCAAGCGCTCCCGCCGCGAGTACCTGGCCAAGCGCGAGCGGGAGAAGCTGGAGGAGCTGGAGCAGGAGATCCAGGACGAGGAGCTGCTCTTCGGGGAGGAGGCGCTGACGGCCCCGGAGCGGCGCGAGCTGCGCTACAAGCGGCGCCTGCGCGACCTCGCCCGCGACTACAAACGGGCCGGGGCCCGCGAGGAGCTGGAGAGGAGCAGCCGCTACCACATCCCCGAGGAGACCAGGGACAAGGTGAGGAGACGCCTGGGGAACCCCAAAATTCACACCTGGGAAACCCCCAAAATCAACAGCTGGGAAATCCCAAAATCGGCACCTGAAAAACCCCAAAATTCACACCTGGGGAGGGGCAGCCGCTACCACATCCCCAAGGAGACCAGGGACAAGGTGAGGAGACACCTGGGGAACCCCAAAATTCACACCTGGGGAGGGGCAGGCGCTGCCACATCCCCAAGGAGACCAGGGACAAGGTGAGGAGACACCTGGGGAACCCCAAAATTCACACCTGGAAAAACCCCAAAATTGGCACCTGAAAAACCTCAAAATTGGCATCTGGGGAGGGGCAGGCGCTGCCACATCCCCGAGGAGACCAGGGACAAGGTGAGGGGACACCTGGGGAACCCAAAATTAGTAGCTGGGAGGGGAATTTGACATTGGGCCCATGAAAATCTGGTTTGGAACTCCCCCAAACCCCCTCCCTGCCCCCCCAAACCCTGTCGCTCACCCCCCAAACCACCCCAAATCCCCCCCAAACCTCCTCCCTGCCCCCCAAACCCTGTCGCTCAGCCCCCAAATCCCCCCAACCCCCCCCAAATCCCCCCAAACTCCCCCAAACCACCCCAAATCCCCCCCAAACCCCGTCGCTGACCCCCCAAACCCTGTCGCTCAGCCCCCAAACCACCCCAAATCCCCCCCAAACCCCCTCCCTGCCCCCCCAAACCCTCTCATTCACCCCCCAAACCACCCCAAATTCCCCCCAAACCCCCTTTCTGCCCCCCAAATCCTGTCACTCATCCCCCAAACCACCCCAAATCACCCAAACCCCATCCCTGACCCCCAAACCCCCTCCCTGCCCCCCCAAACCTTCTCATTCACCCCCCAAACCACCCCAAATCCCCCCCAAACCCCCTCCTTGCCCCCCCAACCCCCCAAACCCCCTCGCTGACCCCCCAAACCACTCCAAATCCCCCCCAAACCCCCTCGCTGACCCCCCAAACCCCCCCAAATCCCCCCCAAACCCCCTCGCTGACCCCCCAAACCCTCTCATTCACCCCCCAAACCCCCCCAAATCCCCCCCAAACCCCGTCGCTGACCCCCCAAACCACCCCAAATCCCCCCCAAACCCCGTCGCTGACCCCCCATGCCCGTGCAGAAGATCCCGGAGCAGGAGGAGGCGCAGGAGGAGGCGCTGGCGCCGCGGGACGAGCAGCGGCGCTGGGAGGAGCAGCTGCTGGGGGCGGCCGCGCTGCGCTTCGGGGCCCGCGACGCCGCCCGCGCCCGGCCCGGCCCCGACTACCAGCTGCTGCTGGAGGAGGACGAGATGGTGCAGTTCGTCAGCGCTGCTCAGCTGGAGGGCACCGACCCCCAAAAGGTGGGGTTTGGGGTCAGCCAGGGGGTCCTGACAGGGTTTGGGGGGGATTTGGGGTGGTTTTGGGGTCATTTGGGGGGGATTTGGGCTGCTGGAGGAGGACGAGATGGTGCAGTTCGTCAGCGCCGCCCAGCTAGAGGGCACCGACCCCCAAAAGGTGGGGTTTGGGGTCAGCCAGGGGGTCCTGACAGGGTTTGGAGGGGATTTGGGGTGGTTTTGGGGGGATTTGGGGTGGTTTGGGGTCATTTGGGGGGGATTTGGGCTGCTGGAGGAGGACGAGATGGTGCAGTTCGTCAGCGCTGCCCAGCTGGAGGGCACCGACCCCCAAAAGGTGGGGTTTGGGGTCAGCCAGGGGGTCCTGACAGGGTTTGGGGGGGATTTGGGGTGGTTTGGGGGGGATTTGGGGTGGTTTGGAGGGGATTTGGGGTGGTTTGGGAGGGATTTGGGGTCATGGGAAGGGGTTTGGGGTGGTTTAGAGGAGATTTGGGCTGCTGGAGGAGGACGAGATGGTGCAGTTCGTCAGCGCTGCCCAGCTGGACGGCACCGACCCCCAAAAGGTGGGGTTTGGGGTCAGCCAGGGGGTCCTGACAGGGTTTGGGGGAGTTTGGGGGGGATTTGGAGTGAATTTGGTGGCACTGAGGGTGGCGCCGATGACACTGAGGTGTCCCCAGGATGTCCCCGAGGCCGAGTGGCGCCGGCAGCGGGTGGTTACTAGTGGGACCGGGGTGACACTGGGGTGAATTTGGTGTGAGTGTGGTGACACTGGGGTCAATGTGGCGACACTGAGGGTGGCGCCGATGGCACGGGGTGTCCCCAGGATGTCCCCGAGGCCGAGTGGTGCTGGCAGCGGGTGGTTACTAGTGGGACCGGGGTGACACTGGGGTGAATTTGGTGTGAGTGTGGTGACACTGGGGTCAGTGTGGTGACACTGAGGTGGCGCCGATGGCACGGGGTGTCCCCAGGATGTCCCCGAGGCCGTCCCCGAGGCCGAGCGGCGCCGGCAGTCGCTGCAGGACGGCCGCCGGGCGCTGCCCATCTTCCCCTTCCGCGACGAGCTGGTGGCGGCCGTGGCCCAGCACCAGGTGCTGGTGATCGAGGGCGAGACGGGCTCGGGGAAAACCACCCAGATCCCCCAGTACCTGCACGAGGAGGTGCCCGGGGGGACTGGGGGCACTGGGGGGGACTGGGGGGGACTGGGGGGGATTGGGGGGCACTGGGAGGGGATTGGGGGGGATTGGGGCGCACTGGGAGGGGATTGGGAGGGGATTGGGGGGCACTGGGAGGGACTGGGAGGGGATTGGGGGGGACTGGGGGGCACTGGGAGGGGATTGGGGGGCACTGGGATGAGCTGGGATTGAACTGGGAGGGGTTGGGGACACTGGGAGGGGTTGGGGGGGATTTGAGGTCTTTGGGGTCCTGGGGGGTTTGGGGCCACTCAGGTCTCGTTTTTGGGGTCTGTTCAGGTCCGGGGGGGTCACTCGGGGGTCAGGGGTCTCTGTCACCCCCTGTCACCCCCCCTGACCCCCCCTGTCCCCGCTGTCCCCAGGGCTACACGCGGGGGGGGCTGAAGATCGGGGTGACGCAGCCGCGGCGCGTGGCCGCCATGAGCGTGGCCGCCAGGGTGGCCGTGGAGATGGGGACAAAGCTGGGCAACGAGGTGACACTGGGGACACCGGGGACGTGGGGGGACACCGGGGACACCGGGGACAAAGCTGGGCAACGAGGTGACACTGGGGACACCGGGGATGTGGGGGGACACCGGGGACAAAGCTGGGCAGTGAGGTGACACTGGGGACACCGGGGACGTGGGGGGACACCGGGGACAAAGCTGGGCAACGAGGTGACACTGGGGACACTGGGGACAAAGCTGGGCAGCAAGGTGACACTGGGGACACTGAGGGGACACCAGGGTCACGTCCCCACCTCCAGCCACAACGTCCCCACCTTGGGGACACGCCCTGGGCACTTTGGGGACACTCTGGTGACACAGCTGGGGGGGTGCCGGTGACCACAGCGGGGTTGGAGTGACCACAGGGGTGGCCTGAGTGGCCCTGGGGAGGTGACAGCGGCCCCGGGGAGGTGGCAGTGAGCCCAGGGGGGTGGCAGCAGCCCCAGGGGGGTGACAGGGCGGTGTCCCTTGTCCCCAAGGTGGGGTACAGCATCCGCTTCGAGGACTGCACGTCGGAGCGCACGGTGCTCAAGTACATGACGGACGGCATGCTGCTGAGGGAGTTCCTGACCGAGCCCGACCTGGCCTCCTACAGGTGACACGGGGACACGGGGACACCGGGGACACCGGGGACACTGGGGACACCGGGGACACTGGGGGAGAGCAGGGACACAGAGAACAGGGACAGCCAGGGGACACTGGGGACACCCAGGGGACACTGGGGACGGCATGCTGCTGAGGGAGTTCCTGACCGAGCCCGACCTGGCCTCCTACAGGTGACACGGGGACACGGGGACACCGGGGACACCTGGGGACACTGGGGGGACATGTGGGACAGGGACAGCCAAGGAACTCTGGGGATGTGTCCTTCTTCCTGTCCCTGTGTCCCTGTCCTTGTGGTTATCCCTGTCACCCTGTGCCCATCCCCCTGTCCCTGTCCATGTCCCCACGTCCCTGTCTCTGTCCATGTCCCCATATCCCTGTCCCCATGTCCTTGTCCCCGTGTCCTTATCCCTGTCCCCATCCCTGTGTCCCTGTCCCTATGTCCCCATCCCTACATCACCATCCCTGTCCCCATGTCCCTGTCCCCGTGTCCCCGTCCCTATGTCACCATCCATGTCCCCATGTCCCCATCCCTTTCCCCATCCCTTTCCCCATCCCCGTGTCCCTGTCCCCATCCCCACGTCCCCATCCATGTCCCCATATCACTGTCCCCGTCCCCATGTCCCCGTCCCCGTGTCCCCATCCCCACGCCCCCGTGTCCATGTCCCCATGTCCATGTCCCTGTCCCAACACCCCCACATCCATGTCCCCGTATCACCTTCCTTGTCCCCATGTCCCTGTCCCCGTGTCCCCGTGTCCATGTCCCTGTGTCTATGTCCCCGTGTCCATGTCCCTGTCCCCATCCATGTCCCCGTGTCCATGTCCCCGTGTCCATGTCCCTGTCCCCATCCATGTCCCCGTGTCCATGTCCCCGTGTCCATGTCCCCGTGTCCATGTCCCTGTCCCCATCCATGTCCCCGTGTCCATGTCCCTGTGTCCATGTCCCTGTCCCCACACCCCCACATCCATGTCCCCGTATCACCTTCCTTGTCCCCATGTCCCTGTCCCCATGTCCCCATCCCCACGCCCCCGTGTCCATGTCCCCGTGTCCATGTCCCTGTCCCCATCCCCACGTCCCCGTGTCCATGTCCCTGTCCCCATCCATGTCCCCGTGTCCATGTCCCCGTGTCCATGTCCCTGTCCCCATCCATGTCCCCATGTCCATGTCCCCGTGTCCATGTCCCTGTCCCCACACCCCCACATCCATGTCCCCGTATCACCTTCCTTGTCCCCATGTCCCTGTCCCCGTGTCCCCATCCCCACGCCCCCGTGTCCATGTCCCCGTGTCCATGTCCCTGTCCCCATCCATGTCCCCGTGTCCATGTCCCCGTGTCCATGTCCCTGTCCCCATCCATGTCCCCGTGTCCATGTCCCTGTGTCCATGTCCCTGTCCCCACACCCCCACATCCATGTCCCCGTATCACCTTCCTTGTCCCCATGTCCCTGTCCCCGTGTCCCCATCCCCATGCCCCCGTGTCCATGTCCCCGTGTCCATGTCCCTGTCCCCATCCATGTCCCCGTGTCCATGTCCCTGTCCCCATCCATGTCCCCATCCATGCCCCCGTGTCCATGTCCCTGTCCCCATCCACGTCCCCGTGTCCATGTCCCTGTCCCCATCCATGTCCCCATCCATGCCCCCGTGTCCATGCCCCCGTGTCCATGTCCCTGTCCCCATCCCTATGTCCCCGTGTCCATGTCCCTGTCCCCATCCATGCCCCCGTGTCCATGTCCCTGTCCCCATCCATGTCCCGTGTCCCCGCGGTGTCCCCAGCGTGATCATGGTGGACGAGGCGCACGAGCGCACGCTGCACACGGACGTGCTCTTCGGCCTCATCAAGGACATCGCGCGCTTCCGGCCGCAGCTGAAGGTGCTGGTGGCCTCGGCCACGCTGGACACCGAGCGCTTCTCGGCCTTCTTCGACCACGCGCCCGTCTTCCGCATCCCGGGGCGGCGCTTCCCCGTGGACATCTACTACACCAAGGTGGCACGGGGACACCGGGGACATTGGGGGTGTTGGGGACATCAGGGACATTGGGGACATCGGGGACATTGGGGACATTGGGGGTGTTCAGGGCATTGGGGGTGTTCAGGGCATTGGGGACATTGAGAGCATGGGGACACCTGGGCATCCCGGGGCGGCGCTTCCCCGTGGACATCTACTACACCAAGGTGGCACGGGGACACGGGGGACACTGGGGACATTGGGGACATTGGGGACATCGCGGACATCGGGGACATTGGGGACATTGGGGGTGTTCAGGGCACTGGGGACATTGAGAGCATGGGCACATGGGGACACCTGGGCATCCCGGGGCGGCGCTTCCCCGTGGACATCTACTACACCAAGGTGGCACGGGGACACCGGGGACACCGGGGACACTGGGGACATCGGGGACATCGGGAACATTGGGGACACTGGGGACATGGGGACATGGGGACACCTGGTGATCCCGGGGCGGCGCTTCCCCGTGGACATCTACTACACCAAGGTGGCACGGGGACACGGGGACACCGGGGACACGGGGACACTGGGGGTGTTGGGGACATTGGGACATTGGGGACACTGGGGACATGGGGACACAGGGACACCTGGGCATCCCGGGCCAGCGCTTCCCCATGGACATCTACTACACCAAGGTGGCACGGGGACGTGGGGACAATGGGGACATCAGGGGCGTTGGGGACACGGGGACACTGGGGGTGTTGAGGGGTACCTGGGGCTGGGGGGTGTTGGGAGCATTTGGGGACACAGGAGAAGGGGGGAGATGGCTGGGGACCTTTGGGGACAGCTGGTGCTGATGTCCCCGTGTCCCCTGCTGTCCCCTGATGTCCCCGTGTCCCCTGTGTCCCCTGCTGTCCCCTGCTGTCCCCGCAGGCGCCTGAGGCCGATTACCTGGAGGCCTGCGTGGTGTCGGTGCTGCAGATCCACGTCACCCAACCCCCCGGGGACATCCTGGTGTTCCTCACCGGGCAGGTCAGTGTCACCTCGGTGTCACCTCGGTGTCTCCTGGGTGTCACCGTGTCCCCCTGCTGTCCCCATCCCTGCAGGTGTCCCCAGTCCCCTGAGAGCTCCTCTGTCCCCAACCCCAATTCCCTGCCACCAGCGTTTGTCCCCCTGTGTCCGCTGCTGTCCCCAGTGTCCCTGCTGTCCTCAATGTCCCCAATGTCCCCAACCATGTCCCCACTGTCCCCGGATGTCAGGAGGAGATCGAGGCCTGCGTGGAGCTGCTGCAGGAGCGCTGCTGGTGCTGCCCCTGTCCCCAGCGTTCCAAATGTCCCCGATGTCCCCAATCCCCTGGGTGTCCCCGATCCCCTGGGTGTCCCTGCTGTCCCCAATGTCCCCGCTGTCCCCGGGTGTCAGGAGGAGATCGAGGCCTGCGTGGAGCTGCTGCAGGAGCGCTGCTGGTGCTGCCCCTGTCCCCAGTCCCCTGGCTGTCCCCGATGTCCCCAATCCCCTGGGTGTCCCCGATCTCCCTGATGTCCCTGCTGTCCCCAACGATGTCCCCGCTGTCCCCGGGTGTCAGGAGGAGATCGAGGCCTGCGTGGAGCTGCTGCAGGAGAGCTGCTGGTGCTGCCCCTGTCCCCAGTCCCCTGGCTGTCCCCGATGTCCCCAATCCCCTGGGAGTCCCCGATGTCCCTGCTGTCCCCAACGATGTCCCCACTGTCCCCGGGTGTCAGGAGGAGATCGAGGCCTGCGTGGAGCTGCTGCAGGAGCGCTGCCGCCGCCTGGGCTCGCGCCTGCCCGAGCTGCTGGTGCTGCCCATCTACGCCAACCTGCCCTCCGAGCTGCAGGCCCGCATCTTCCAGCCCACGCCCCCCGGCGCCAGGAAGGTGCGCCGGCCCTTTAAGAGAGGGGGCGGGGCCTCGGCAGGGGGCGTGGTGTAGTGGGAGAGGGGTGGAGGTTAAGAGAAATGGGGTGGGGTTTAAGGGGAAGGGGGTGGGGCTTCATTTACACAGCCAGGAAGGTGCGCTGGCCCTTTAAGAGGGGGTGGGGTCTCATGAGGAGGCGTGGCACAGTGGGAGAGGGGTGGGATTTAAAGGGAAGGGGTGGGGTTTAAGATAAATGGGGTGGGGTTTTATTAACAGAGCCAGGAAGGTGCGCTGGCCCTTTAAGAGGGGGCGGGGTCTCAGTGGGGGGCGTGGTGTAATAGGAGAGGGGTGGGGTTTAAGGGAAAGGGGGTGGGGCTTCATTTAGGGAGCCAGGAGGGTGTGCTGGCCCTTTAAGAGAGGGGGTGGAGCCTGAGGGGGTGTGGTTTCATGAAAGTGGGTGTGGCTTACTTGGGTGAGGTCAGAATGGGTGGGGCCATAAGGGGTGTGTCTTTACTGGCTGTGGGCAGAGTGGGTGGGGCTAAATTGGGTGTGGCTAAAATTGGTGTGGTCTAAATGGTGTGGGGCTTAACTGGGCGTGGTCTAAAGAGGTGTGGCTTTACTGGGCATGGCCCGCAGCGTAGCCCGTGATTGGCTGAAGCTCCGAGTGGGCAGGGCTTAACAGCCCGTGCTTTAAATGGGGCGTGGCTTAGCCGGGTGTGTCTGGGAGGGGCGGGGCCTGCGAGGGCGTGTCCGGGGGCGTGTCCCAGCGCGTCCCCTCCCCCGGCGCAGGTGGTGGTGGCCACCAACATCGCCGAGACCTCGGTGACCATCGACGGCATCGTCTACGTGCTGGACCCCGGCTTCTGCAAGCAGAAGAGCTACAGCGCCCGCACGGGCATGGAGTCGCTGGTGGTGACGCCCTGCTCCAAGGTGAGCTCACCTGGGCCACCTGGGCCACCTGCCATCCCCTTACTGTCATCCATTGTCACCTTACTGTCACCTGCCGTGAGCCCCTGTGAGCGCCCGCACGGGCACGGAGTCGCTGGTGGTGACGCCCTGCTCCAAGGTGAGCTCACCTGGGCCACCTGGGCCACCTTACTGTCACCTGTGTCACCTTACTGTCATTTATTGTCACACTCCTGTATTTTTACGTGTGAAATATTTTTACTGTATTTTCACGCGTCCCTGCCGTGTCCCCAGGGTGTCCCGGGCAGGTGGCAGCTGACAGTGCCACGTCCCCAGTAAGGTGCCAGGTGTCTCAGGTGTCACAGGTGTCACAGGTGTCCCAGTGCCAGGTGTGCCAGGTGTGGCAGGTGCCACAGGTGTGACAGGTGTCCCCGCTGTCCCCAGGCCTCTGCCAACCAGCGCGCGGGCCGCGCGGGCCGCGTGGCGCCCGGGAAGTGCTTCCGGCTCTACACGGCCTGGGCGTTCCAGCACGAGCTGGAGGAGACGGCGGTGCCCGAGATCCAGAGAGCCGACCTGGGCGCGCTGGTGCTGCTGCTCAAGAGCCTGGGTGGGCACTGGGGGCACTGGGACGGACTGGGAGGGACTGGGAGGGACTGGGATGGACTGGGATGGACTGGGGCGCGCTGGTGCTGCTGCTCATGAGCCTGGGTGGGCACTGGGGGCACTGGGACGGACTGGGATGGACTGGGAGGGACTGGGATGGACTGGGAGGGACTGGGGCGCACTGGTGCTGCTGCTCAAGAGCCTGGGTGGGCACTGGGGGCACTGGGACGGACTGGGATGGACTGGGATGGACTGGGGGGCGCTGGTGCTGCTGCTCAAGAGCCTCGGGGGGCACTGGGATGGACTGGGGGGCACCGGGAGGAACTGGGGACACCAGGGTGACACCAGGTGACACCGGGTGATGTGGGGGGGCTGGGGACAGCCAGGTGACCCTGGGTGACACGGAGGTGACACGGAGGTGACGCCGGGGTGTCCCCAGGCATCAACGACCTGATCCACTTCGACTTCCTGGACCCTCCCCCCCACGAGACGCTGGTGCTGGCGCTGGAGCAGCTCTACGCGCTGGGGGCGCTGAACCACCTGGGGGAGCTGACCACGGTACTGGGGGGGACTGGGGGGACTGGGAGGGACTGGGGGGGGCAGAATGAACCACCTGGGGGAGCTGACCACGGTACTGGGGGGGACTGGGGGGCACTGGGGGGGACTGGGATGGACTGGGATGGACTGGGGGGGACTGGGGGGGCAGAATGAACCACCTGGGGGAGCTGACCACGGTACTGGGGGGACTGGGAGGGACTGGGGGTGTCCCTGGGCTGTCCCTGGTGCTCACTGCTGTCCCCGCTGTCCCCGTCCCTGTCCCAGCTGGGCCGGCGCATGGCGGAGCTGCCGGTGGAGCCGATGCTGGCCAAGATGATCCTGGCGAGCGAGCAGTGAGTGACAGCCGTGTCCCCAATGTCCCCAAGCGTCCCCTGGGTGTCTGTCCCCAGTGTCCCATCTGCCCTGAGTGTCCCAGTGTCCCCTCAGTGTCCCCACTGTCCCCTCCCAGGTACAGCTGCACCGAGGAGGTGCTGATGGTGGCCGCCATGTCCCCAATGTCCCCTCAGTGTCCCCTCAGTGTCCCCACTGTCCCCTTCAGGTACGGCTGCACGGAGGAGGTGCTGATGGTGTCCCCAGTGTCCCCTCAGTGTCCCCAATGTCCCCTCAGTGTCCCCAATGTCCCCAATCAGGTACGGCTGCACGGAGGAGGTGCAGACGGTGGCCGCCATGTCCCCAGTGTCCCCTCAGTGTCCCCAGTGTCCCCTGAGTGTCCCCAATGTCCCCTGCAGGTACGGCTGCATGGAGGAGGTGCTGACGATGGCTGCCATGTCCCCTCAGTGTCCCCTCAGTGTCCCCAATGTCCCCTCAGTGTCCCCACTGTCCCCTCCAGGTACGGCTGCACCGAGGAGGTGCTGATGGTGGCCGCCATGTCCCCAGTGTCCCCTCAGTGTCCCCAGTGTCCCCTCAGTGTCCCCAATGTCCCCTGAGTGTCCCCAATGTCCCCTGCAGGTACGGCTGCACGGAGGAGGTGCTGACGGTGGCCGCCATGTCCCCAGAGTCCCCTCAGTGTCCCCAGTGTCCCCTGAGTGTCCCCTGTGTCCCCTGCAGGTACGGCTGCACGGAGGAGGTGCTGACGGTGGCCGCCATGCTGTCGGTGAACAACGCCGTGTTCTACCGGCCCAAGGACAAGGTGCTGCACGCCGACAGCGCCCGCGTGGCCTTCAGCGTGCCCGGCGGCGACCACCTGGTGCTGCTCAACGTCTACAACCAGGTGCGGGGACACCGGGGACACCGGGGACACCGGGGACAGCAGGGACACTGGGGACAGCGGGGCATTGGGGGGTGTGGGGACACTGGGGACATCAGGGACACTGGGGACCTCGGAGACATTGGGGACGTCGGGAACATGGGGGACACCAGGGACATCTGGGACATCGGGGGGTTGGACACACCAGGGACACTGGGGACATTGGGGGATGTGGGGACATCGGGGAGAGTGGGGACTTTGGGGACGTGGGGGACACCAGGGACACTGGGGACATTGGGGGGTGTGGGGACATTGGGGACACCGGGGAGAGTGGGGACCTTGGGGACGTGGGGGACATCAGGGACACCGGGGACATTGGGGACATTACGTCCAGCAGCAGCGCTGACCTTTGTGTCCTGTGTGTCCTTGTCTGGCTGTCCTTGTCCCCCTCCTGTGCCATTGTCACCACGTGCCTCTGCCTGTGTGCCCTCAACACTGTCCCCTGTGTCCCCCGTGTCCCCCCATGTCCCCTGTGTTCTCTGTGTGTCCTCGTGTCCCCTGCTGTCCCCGTGTCCCCTGTGTGTCCCCTGCTGTCCCCATGTCCCCTGCTATCCCTGCTGTCCCCTGTGTGTCCCCCACTATCCCCATGTCCCGTGTCCCCCGTGTGTCCCCCATGTCCCCTGTGTCCCGTGTCCCCTGCTGTCCCCGTGTCCCCCGCGATCCCCGTGTCCCTGCTGTCCCCCGTGTCCCCCGCTATCCCCGTGTCCCCCGTGTGTCCCCCGTGTCCCCCGTGCAGTGGGTGGCCAGCGGGCACTCCCTGCAGTGGTGCTACGAGCACTTTGTGCAGGCGCGCTCCCTGCGCCGGGCGCGCGACGTGCGCGAGCAGCTGCAGGGGCTGATGGAGCGCGTGGAGATCGCGCCGTCCTCCTGCGGGGGCAACCTGGACCTGGTGCGCAAGGTGGGCCCCAAAACACCCCCGAGACATCCCGAACTGCGCCCAAAACAGCCCCAAAATATCCCCCAAAATATCCCCCAAAACAGCCCCAAAATACCCCCCGAAACAGCCCCAAAATATCCCCCGAAACAGCCCCAAAACATCCCCCGAAACTCACCTCAGCCCCGTCCTCCTGTGGGGGCAACCTGGACCTGGTGCGCAAGGTGGGCCCCAAACGCCCCCGAGACATCCCAAACTGTGCCGAAAACAGCCCCGAAATACCCCCCAAAACAGCCCCAAAATATCCCCTGAAACTCACCTCAGCCCCGTCCTCCTGCGGGGGCAACCTGGACCAGGTGCGCAAGGTGAGCCCCAAAACACCCCCCAAAACGTCCTGAACTGTGCCCAAAACAGCCCCAAGATACCCCAAAATGCCCCCCAAAATATCCCCCAAAACAGCCCCAAAATATCCCCCGAAACATCCCCCAAAACTCACCTCAGCCCCGTCCTCCTGCGGGGGCAACCTGGACCTGGTGCACAAGGTGGGCCCCAACGCCCCCCGAAACGTCCCGAACTGTGCCCAAAACAGCCCCAGAACAGCCCCAATATCCCCCGAAATACCCCAAAATATCCCCTGAAACACCCCAAAACGTGCCCAAAACAGCCCCAAGATACCCCAAAATACCCCCCAAAATATCCCAAAATACCCCCTAAAATATCCACTGATCCCAGTGCCATCCCAGTCCCTCCCAGTGCCATCCCAGTGCCCCCGAGTGCCATCCCAGTCCCTCCCAGTGCCATCCCAGTCCCTCCCAGTGCCTCCCAGTGCCATCCCAGTGCCTCCCAGTGCCATCCCAGTGCCATCCCAGTGCCAGTGTCCCCTCTGTGTCCCCCGCAGGCCATCACGGCCGGGTTCTTCTACCACACGGCGCGGCTGGCGCGCGGCGGGTACCGATCCCAGTCCCTCCCAGTGCCATCCCAGTGCCCCCCAGTGCCATCCCAGTGCATCCCAGTGCCATCCCAGTACCTCCCAGTGCCATCCCAGTGCCAATGTCCCCATTCCTGTCCCCTGCAGGCCATCACGGCCGGGTTCTTCTACCACACGGCGCGGCTGGCGCGCGGCGGGTACCGCACGGTGAAGCACCAGCAGCCCGTGTTCATCCACCCCAACAGCGCCCTGTTCGCCCTGCAGCCCCGCTGGGTGCTCTACCACGAGCTGGTGTGCACCTCCAAGGAGTTCATGAGACAGGTGGGGACACCCTGGGGACATGGGGACACCCCGGGGACACCCTGGGGACACACTGGGGGCATGGCAGGGACATGGGGACACAGGGGAGGGACAGGGTGTGGGTACAGGGACACGCTGGGTGCTCTACCACGAGCTGGTGTGCACCTCCAAGGAGTTCATGAGACAGGTGGGGACACCCCGGGGACATGGGGACACCCTGGGGACACCCTGGGGACACACTGGGGACACCCTGGGGACACGGCAGGGACATGGGGACACAGGGCAGGGACACGCTGGGTGCTCTACCACGAGCTGGTGTGCACCTCCAAGGAGTTCATGAGACAGGTGGGGACACCCCGGGGACACCCTGGGGACACCTTGGGGACACCCTGGGGGCATGGCAGGGACATGGGGACACAGGGCAGGGACACGCTGGGTGCTCTACCACGAGCTGGTGTGCACCTCCAAGGAGTTCATGAGACAGGTGGGGACACCCTGGGGACATGGGGACACCTTGGGGACACACTGGGGACATGGCAGGGACATGGGGACACAGGGCAGGGACACGCTGGGTGCTCTACCACGAGCTGGTGTGCACCTCCAAGGAGTTCATGAGACAGGTGGGGACACCCTGGGGACACCTTGGGGACACCCTGGGGGCATGGCAGGGACATGGGGACATAGGGCAGGGACACGGTGTGGGTATGGGGACACGAGAGACACGCTGGGCCCTGCACCTCCGAGGTGACAAAGGGACCCCAAGGCATCATCCCTGTCCCCGTGTCTCACAGCTGTCCCTAGGGGTGTCCCCAGGTGTCACAGCTGTCTGTAGGGATGTCCCCAGGTGTGTCCCAGGTGTGTGACAGGTGTGTCCCAGGTGTGTGACAGGTGTGTCCCTGTCCCCAGGTGATCGAGATCGACAGCGACTGGCTGCTGGAGGTGGCCCCAGCTGTCCCTAGGGGTGTCCCCAGGTGTCACAGCTGTCTGTAGGGATGTCCCCAGGTGTGTCCCAGGTGTGACAGGTGTGTCCCTGTCCCCAGGTGATCGAGATCGACAGCGCCTGGCTGCTGGAGGTGGCCCCCCACTATTACCAGGCCAAGGAGCTCGAGGACGGCAGCAGCCGCAAGATGCCCAAGAAAGCCGGGAAATCACGGGAGGAGCTGGGCTGACCCCGGGGACACCTGGGGGACACCTGGGGGACACCGGGGGGACACCGGGGGACACCCCAATACAGCCCCGGGCACCCCCCGCGCTCGGGGACGCCGCTGTCCCCGTGTCACCGCCGGCTCTTTATTCTGTACATTAATTTAAGGGGGGGTCGGGGGGACACGGGGGGAGGGGACAGGTGACAAAGGGGACACCCCGAGGGGGGCAGGGGCGCCCAGGTGTCCCCTCCTCGGTGGCTTCAGGGCCGGGCCAGCGCCACGGCCAGCGCCGCGGCCACCAGCAGCTTCTTGGGCTCGGGGACGGCCGTGGGGGCTGGCATCAGCTGGAGGGGGGGGACACGGGGTCAGGGGACACCGGGGATGTCCCCAAGGCGTCCCCAAGGTGTCCCCGGTGTCCCCAGACTCACCTTGTCCACGCGGTGGCAGCGGATGAGCCCCTGGGAGTTGAGGAAGAAGGTGGAGAAGGCGTCGTAGGACCTGGGGGGACACGGGGGGACTTGGGGACATCGGGGGTGGCACAGGGCTGGCACAGGTGTGATGCAGGTGTGTCTGAAGGTGGCACAGGGGTGGCACAGGGGACAAGGGTGACACAGGTGTGTCACTGAGTGCAGCAGGTGCCACTTGTCCTGGTGGTAGAAGGGGATGGCGCAGGGACAATGCGGGGTGGCAGGGGGTGGCACAGGGTGACACAGGTGTGCCCCAGGTGTGTCCCTCACCTGAGCAGGGTGCGTTTGTCGCGGCGGTACCAGCGCAGCAGCAGCAGGGGCAGGGGCAGTGACACGGGGGTGGCAGGGGGTGGCAGGGGGTGACACAGGTGTGACACAGGTGACACGGGTGTGTCCCTCACCTGAGCAGGGTGCGTTTGTCGCGGCGGTACCAGCGCAGCAGCAGCAGGTGCAGGGGCAGTGACACGGGGGTGGCAGGGGGTGGCACAGGGGTGACACAGGTGACACAGGTGTGTCCCTCACCTGAGCAGGGTGCGTTTGTCCCGGCGGTACCAGCGCAGCAGCAGCAGGTGCAGGGGCAGTGACACGGGGGTGGCACAGGGGTGGCAGGGGGTGGCAGGGGGTGGCACAGGGTGACACAGGTGACACGGGTGTGTCCCTCACCTGAGCAGGGTGCGTTTGTCGCGGCGGTACCAGCGCAGCAGCAGCAGGGGCAGGGGCAGTGACACGGGGGTGGCAGGGGGTGGCACAGGGTGACACAGGTGACACGGGTGTGTCCCTCACCTGAGCAGGGTGCGTTTGTCCCGGCGGTACCAGCGCAGCAGCAGCAGGTGCAGGGGCAGTGACACGGGGGTGGCACAGGGGTGGCACAGGGGTGGCACAGGGTGACACAGGTGACACGGGTGTGTCCCTCACCTGAGCAGGGTGCGTTTGTCCCGGCGGTACCAGCGCAGCAGCAGCAGGTGCAGGGGCAGTGACACAGGGGTGGCACAGGGGTGGCAGGGGGTGGCAGGGGGTGGCACAGGGTGACACAGGTGACACGGGTGTGTCCCTCACCTGAGCAGGGTGCGTTTGTCGCGGCGGTACCAGCGCAGCAGCAGCAGGTGCAGGGGCAGCCCCGTCAGGCGCCACCGCGCCCGCACGCTCCAGTCCTCGGGGTGCCGCGTCAGCGCCAGCACCTCCAGCCGCAGGCTGGCAAAGTAACCCCAGGCCAGCGCCCGGCACAGCGCCACGGCCACCGCGTACATGGCGCGGCCCCTGGGACACGGGGACAGCAGTGTCACCTCCCTGTCACACCCCCACACTGCCACTGTCACCCACTGTCACTGCCCGGCACAGCGCCACGGCCACCGCGTACATGGCGCGGCCCCTGGGACACGGGGACAGGGTCACTGTCACTTCCCCATGACACCCCATCACTGCCATTGTCACCCACTGTCACCTCCCTGTGACACCCTGACACGCTCCAGCACTGTCACCTCCCCAGGGCTGTTCCCGGTGTCCCCCCGGTGTCACCCACCGCGTGTGCAGGTGCAGCAGGTGGCTCTGCCCCCCCAGTGTCCCCCCGGTGTCACCCACCGCGTGTGCAGGTGCAGCAGGTGGCTCTGCCCCCCCGGTGTCCCCCTGGTGTCACCCACCGCGTGTGCAGGTGCAGCAGGTGGCTCTGCCCCCCCCAGGGTTGTCCCCAGTGTCCCCTGGGTGTCCCCGGTGTCACCCACCGCGTGTGCAGGTGCAGGTGCTGGCACTGGAACTCCACGTCGGGCGCGTACAGGGCGTAGTCCGGGATCTTCAGGAAGAAATTGGGGAGCTGGGGGGGGACAGGGGGGTCACCGGGCTGCTGTCACCTCCTCCTGGAGCTGTCACCTCCCCCTGGCTGCTGTCACCTCCCCCTGGAGCTGCTGTCACCTCCCCTGGGTGCTGTCACCCCCCAGGGCTGCTGTCACCTCCCCCACTTCTGTCCCACCCCCTTTTCCCGTCAATCCCCCACAATTCTGTCACCCCCTCCCCAATGCTGTCACCCCCTTCTTTGTCCCCTCTCCCCTCTTGTCACCCTCTCCATTTTGTCACCCCCCCCCAATCTCCATTTCATGTCCCCCCTCGTGTCCCCATGTCCCCCCTGTCACCCCCCTGTCCCCCAATCCCCCCCATGTCCCTCCATGTCCCCGATCCCTCCCAGTGTCCCCCATCCCCCCAATGTCCCCCCATCCCCCCAATGTCCCCCATCCCCCCAATGTCCCCCATCCCCCCAATGTCCCCCCATCCCCCCAATGTCCCCCATGTCCCCAATGTCCCCCCCGGTGTCCCCGCTGTCCCCAGGTGCCACCTCGTGCCGCAGCCTCTCGTGCATGCTGGCCAGGTGCTCCTCCATGGAGGGGGGGGGGCTCTGGGGGCTCCCCCCGCGCCCCGGGGGGGGGGTCCCTGGGGCGGGGGTCCCCGCGGGGGGGGGTCCCAGCCACAGCCGCCCCCGGGGGGGGTCCCTGACGTCGATGTCGTCCTCGCGCCGCCCGTCCACCGTGGTCACCGGGCCACCGAGCCCCTCCAGCCCCCGGGGGGGGGTCCCGGGGGGCGCGGGGGGCTGGGGGGGGCAGCGCGGGGGGGGCAGCAGCGCCAGGGCCGGGCCCGGGCCCAGGGGGGGCTCCAGGTCCTGGAATGGGGGGGAAAAGGGGAATTTGGGGGGGCAAAAAATAGGGTTTGGGGAGCAAAAAAGGGGATTTGGGGGTGGAAAATGGGAATTTGGGGGACAAAAAGGGGATTTGGGGGTGGAAAATGGGAATTTGGGGGACAAAAAGGGGATTTGGGGGTGGAAAATGGGAATTCGGGGGGCAGGAAGAGGAATTTGGGGGGGAAAGGGGAATTTGGGATGGGAGCTCTATGAGGAGGGGGCTGGGGCAGTGAGGGACCCCCAGGGATGGGGGGAAGAAAGGGAATTTGGGGCTGGGGGAGAGAGGGAGCGCCCGGGGGTGGGGTCGGGTCAATGGAGGGGGGTTTGCCCCATGGGAAATGGGATTTTTATCAATTTTGGGGAGATTCACCCTGCCTAGGGGGCTTTGCCCCATTTTTGGAGGATTTACCACAGGGAAAATGGGGGTTTTCCCCATTTTGTTGGGATTTATTGCATTTAGGGGGGATTTTCCCCATTCAGGGGGAATTTTTCCCATTTTGGGGGGATTTTCCCCATTTGGTTTTCACCACGGGCCTCTGGCCCCGCCCCCAACAGAGCCCCGCCCTCTATTTACATAGCCACGCCTTACTGAAGCAAAGCGAAAGTATTTTAAACTGTAATTTGCATAACCACGCCCCACCAGCGCTAGAGAAAAACTGCTTAAAAGATTCTAATTTGCATAGCCACGCCCCGCTGGCGGAAAACAAAACTATTTAGGACAGCTAATTTGCATGACCACGCCCAGCCTTATTTTCCCAGGCGCACGTCTATTTGCATGTCCCCGCCCACCCACCGCTCTCCATTTGCATAACCGCTTTTCCCAAACAACCCGCGCCTCGATTTGCATAACCCCGCCCCTCCTCACCACCCACACCCCCTTATTATTTGCATAACCCGACCCCTCTGCGGCGCTATTTGCATAACCCCGCCCCCCGCGTCTCCCCCCTCAGCGCTCTCCCCTCACCTGCGGCCGCGCTCGGTAGCGGCGGCGCGGCGGGGCCGGCCCGGGAGGCGCTGCGGCCGCTGCCGGAGCCCAGGCGCGGCCGGGCCGGAGGCGGACGGCGGCGGTGACGGTGGCGGTGACGTGCCGGTACATGGCGGCGCCGCTGTCCCCTCGCTGCTCGCTGTCCCCGCTCGGCGCTGCCGCCGCCTCCTCTTTGCTCCCCTCACGCCGGCCGCTCGCTCTGCGCCTGCGCGGGCCGCGCGCGCGCTTCCCCCCCCCCACCTCGAACGCAACGCGCCTGCGCCGAGCGCGGGAAGGTGACCCGGAGCCGCCTGCGCATGCGCGATGGCACCGCGCCGTTCCCGCCCACTCGTGGTTAATTCATGAGGGAGAGGAGGGGCGGAGCCAAGCGGCGCGAGCCAATAGGAAGCGCCGCTCCCACGCTCGGAGGCGGGGCCACGGCCATATATGGGTAACGGTGCAGATAAACCACGCCCACACCCGGAAGAGACGTCAGGAAGGAGCCAAAATCGCCGATTTTATTGAAACGTCCCCAAAAACGAGCGGGGGAGGGGAGGGGGAGGCACCCCCCGGGGCCGGGCGGGGGGGGAGGGGCACCCACGGGGCAGGGAGGGGGGGCCCAGTGGGACTGGGGGGCGGGAACTGGTTCCCAGTGGGGCAGGAGTCCATTCCCAGTTGGGTTACGGGGCGGGAACTGGTCCCAGTGGGGCAGGAGTCCATTCCCAGTTGGGTTACAGGATGGGAACTGGTCCCAGTGGGGCAGGAGTCCATTCCCAGTTGGGTTATGGGGCGGGAACTGGTCCCAGTGGGGCAGGAGTCCATTCCCAGTTGGGTTACGGGATGGGAACTGGTTCCCAGTGGGGCAGGAGTCCATTCCCAGTTGGGTTATGGGATGGGAACTGGTCCCAGTGGGGCAGGAGTCCATTCCCAGTTGGGTTATGGGATGGGAACTGGTCCCAGTGGGGCAGGAGTCCATTCCCAGTTGGGTTACAGGGTGGGAACTGGTTCCCAGTGGGGCAGGAGTCCATTCCCAGTTGGGTTACGGGATGGGAACTGGTCCCAGTGGGGCAGGAGTCCATTCCCAGTTGGGTTACAGGGTGGGAACTGGTTCCCAGTGGGGCAGGAGTCCATTCCCAGTTGGGTTACAGGGTGGGAACTGGTCCCAGTGGGGCAGGAGTCCATTCCCAGTTGGGTTATGGGGTGGGAACTGGTCCCAGTGGGGCAGGAATCCATTCCCAGTTGGGTTATGGGGCGGGAACTGGTTCCCAGTGGGGCAGGAGTCCATTCCCAGTTGGGTTATGGGGCGGGAACTGGTTCCCAGTGGGGCAGGAGTCCATTCCCAGTTGGGTTACGGGGTGGGAACTGGTCCCAGTGGGGCAGGAGTCCATTCCCAGTTGGGTTACGGGGTGGGAACTGGTCCCAGTAGGGATGTGGGGCGGGAACTGGTCCCAGTTGAGTCCATGGGGTCCCCCAGAGTCCAGGTGGCCTGGCCAGGGAGGGTCAGTGGCCAAAGGAGAGGGGTCAGTGGCCATAGGGGGTCAGTGGCCGGAGTTGGGGGGTCAGTGGCCGGATTTGGGGGGTCAGTGGCCGGAGTTGGGGGGTCAGTGGCCGGATCTGGGGGGTCAGTGGCCGGAGTTGGGGGGTCAGTGGCCGGATTTGGGGGGTCAGTGGCCGGATTTGGGGGGTCAGTGGCCGGATTTGGGGGTCAGTGGCCGGAGTTGGGGGGTCAGTGGCCGGAGGGGGGAGGGGCTGGGGGAGGTCAGCGGCCGACGCGCCCCAGGGAGCTGTGGGGGGAGGGGAAACACCTCAAACTGAGCCTAAGAGTGAGCCCAAAAATCCCAAAAACAGAGCCCTGAAATTCCTAAAACTGAGCCCAAAATCCCAAAAAATGAGCCCCAAAATCATCCCAAACTAACGCCAAAAATCCAGACCAAAGCAAACCCAAAATCCAGCCCAAAGTGCCCCCAAATCAACCCCAAAACCCAGCCTAAAGCAAAGCCCAAACAGCCCGAAATCCAGCCCAAAACTGAGCCCAAACCCAAATCCAGACCCAAAACTGAGCCCAAAGCGACCCTGAACTAAACCCAAACCCCAGCCCAAAGTGACCTCAGGTACCCCCCCAGGTACCTTCAGGTACCCCCAGGTGTCCCCAGGTACCTCCCACGTACCCACAGGCCCCCGCAGGTAGGGCCAGATGCACCCAAGTACCCCCCAGGTGCCCCCCCAGGTGTCCCCAGGTGCCCCCAGCCCCCCCCAGGTGTGCCCAGCTCCCCCCAGGTTTGCCCAGCTGCCCCCCTAGCTGCCCCCAGCTCTCCCCCAGGTGTCCCCAGGTGCCCCCCAGGTGTCCCCAGGTGCCCCCAGCTCTCCCCCAGGTGTCCCCAGGTGCCCCCAGGTGTGCCCGGTGCCCCCCAGCTCCCCCCCAGGTGCCCCCAGGTGCCCCCCCAGGTGCCCCCAGCCCCCCCCAGGTGCCCCCAGGTGTGCCCGGTGCCCCCCAGCTCCCCCCCAGGTGCCCCAGGTGCCCCCAGCTCCCCCCCAGGTGCCCCCCAGGTGTCCCCAGGTGTCCCCAGCTCCCCCCCAGCTCCCCCCCCGGTGCCCCCAGGTGCGCGGTACCTGGCGCGGCGCGGGGGCGGCTCGGGGGCGGTGCCCGGGGGGGTCCCCGCGGGGCTCTCGCGGCGCAGCAGGAAGGGCCGGAGGCTGCCCCGCACCGGGGACCCCCGGGACAGGTTAAAGGGCCAGGGGGGCTCCGCCTCCTCCCGCAGGACTGCCCGGGGGAGGGGCCGGTCAGGGGGCGGGGCCACGGCCACGCCCACCGGCCACACCCATCGGCCACACCCACACACCCATTGGTCACAAGCAGTAGCCACAGGCATGGGGGGGGCCACACACAGGGACACACCCACCGGCCACACCCAGTTAGCCACACCCACTGACCACACCCAGTTAACCACACCCACCGACCGCACCCAGATAGCCACACCCACTGACCATACCCAGATAGCCACACCCACTGACCACACCCACTGACCACACCCAGTTAACCACACCCACTGACCACACCCAGTTAACCACACCCAGTTAGCCACACCCACCGATCACACCCAGTTAACCACACCCACCGACCACACCCAGTTAACCACACCCACCGACCACACCCAGATAGCCACACCTACCGACCACACCCACACACCCATTGGTCACGCACACTGGCCACTGGGTGGGGTGTTGGGGGGGGCCACACCCAGGGACACGCCCACTGGCCACACCCAGGGACACACATTGACCACACCATTGGCCACACCCACTGACCACGCCTATTGACTAAACCCAGGGTCACACCCATTGACCACACCCACAGGACCCACCCACTCATGACAGCCAGCTAGCCACACCCACTGGCCACACCCACTGGCCACACCCACACACCCAGGGCAGCCACGCCCGTGGTCACAGCCACACAGCCATGACCACACCCACCGACCACACCCACGGCCCCACCCCTGACCACGCCCCCGGCCCCGCCCGCGCTCACAGTCGCGCTCGCTCAGCGAGTAGGGTTTGATCGGCTCCTCCGGGCGCGGCCGCGGCAACGCCCGCCGGGCTGGGGCTGGACCCAAAAACACCCAGAATCACCCCAAAAATCATCTTAAATCCACCCAAAATCACCCCAAAAATTCATCTTAAATTCACCCCAAATCACCCAGAATCACCCCAAAAATCATCTTAAATGCACCCAAAATCCACCCCAAAATTCATCTTAAATCCACCCAAAATCCACCCAAAATCCACCCCAAAATTCACCCAAAATTCATCTTAAATCCACCCTAAATCCAGCCAAAATTCACCCAAAATTCATCTTAAATTCACCCCAAATTCATCTTAAATCCACCCTAAAATCACCCAAAATTCACCCCAAAATTACCCGGAAATCCACCCAAAATTCACCTTTAGTCTACCCAAAATTCACCCCATATCCTCCAAAATCCCCCAAAATTCACCCAAAATCCCCCAAAATTCACCCAAATCTCCCCAAAATCCCCCCAAAATCCCCCCCCAATTCATCTTAAATCCACCCAAATCCCTCCAAAATTCACCTAAAAGCCCCCAAAATTCACCCAAAATCCCCGAAAGTGCCCCCCAAAATCCTCCTGAAGTCCCCCCAAAATTACTCAAAATTCATCTAAAATATCCCCAAAATCCACCCTAAAAACACCCAAAATTCATCTTAAATCCACCCAAAATTCTCCCAAATCCCCCAAAATCCCCCAAAATCCCCCCAAATCCCCAATCCCCGCGGCCCCGGCCCGACCTGTGCGGGTGGAGAAGAAGCCGTCGAAGATGACGAAATTGTTCACCTGAAAGGGAAGATTTCAGGGAATGATCAAATTCTGACTCTATTTGCACTAAGAAATGTGAATAAATAAAATAAAACCTTAAAGTTGTTAATAAATGGGTAAAAAACCCCAATAAAATAATTTAAAATAGTAAATAAATGGGTATAAAACCAAAATAAATGAAATAAAACTTCAAAGTAATAAATAAATGGGTGTAAAAACCCAAGTAAAATAAAATAGAACTTTAAAATCATAAATAAATGGGTGTAAAAACCCCAAGTACAATAAAATAGTACTTTAATAAGTAAATGGGTATAAAAAACCCAAATAAAATAAAATACAACTTCAAAATGATAAATAAATAGGTATAAAAATCCAAAATAACATAAAATAAAACTTTAAAGTAATAAATAAATGGGTACAAAAATCCAAATAAGATAAAATTTTAAAATCATAAATAAATGGATATAAAAAACTCCAAATAAAATAAAAAAACCCTTTAAAATGATAAATAAATGGGTATTAAAAACCCAAATAAGATAAAATAAAAATTTAAAATCGTGAAATCTAAAGTATAAGATATAAAATAACGAGCGCAAATTATAAAATATAAAAAAGAAAAGACAAAAGGTAAAATACGAAAGACAAAATGTAAAAGATAAGGTACAAAAAACAAAATGTGAGATGTAAAATCTAAGATAGAAGGTGTAAAATATAAAAGAATGTAAAATTTAAGATATAAAAGATCAAAAATAAGGTATAAAATAGGAATATTGGGGTTGGCCGCACCTGGGGGATGCGGTCGCGGAGCCCGAAGTGTTTGCTGAGGAACGCCAGCAGCTTCTCCGAGGGCCTGTCCACGGCCAGCCTGTGGGGCTGCACGCGCTCCCGCTATGGGGGACCCCAAATCAGCATCGCCACCCCCAAAAACCCCGACCCCCAAAAACCCCGACCCCCAAAAACCCCGACCCCCAAAAACCCCGACCCCCAGAAACCCCAACCCCCAAAATCCCCGACCCCCAAAAACCCCAATCCCCAAAAACCCCGACCCCCAGAAACCCCAACCCCCAGCCTGTGGGGCTGCACGCGCTCCCGCTAGGGGGGACCCCAAATCAGCATCGCCACCCCAAAAACCCCGACCCCCTAAAACCCCAAACCCCTAAAACCCCGACCCCAAAAACCCCAAACCCCTAAAACCCCGACCCCCAAAAACCCCGACCCCCAGCCTGTGGGGCTGCACGCGCTCCCGCTATGGGGGGACCCCCAGGGACCCCAAATCAGCATCACCCACCCCAAAAACCCCAACCCCCAAAAACCCCAATCCCCAAAAACCCCGACCCCCAAAAACCCCGACCCCCAAAAACCCCGACCCCCAAAAACCCCAAACCCCAAAAACCCCAACCCCCAGAAACCCCGACCCCCCCAGCGTGTGGGGCTGCACGCGCTCCCGCTATGGGGGGACCCCAAATCAGCATCACCCACCCCAAAAACCCCGACCCCCAAAAACCCCGACCCCCCAAAAACCCCGACCCCCAAAAACCCCAAACCCCAAAAACCCCGACCCCCAAAAACCCTGACCCCCAGAAACCCCGACCCCCAAAAACCCCAACCCCCCCAGCCTGTGGGGCTGCACGCGCTCCCGCTATGGGGGGACCCCCAGGGACCCCAAATCAGCATCGCCACCCCAAAAACCCCAAACCCCAAAAACCCCAAACCCCAAAAACCCCGAACCCAATAAACCCCGACCCCCAAAAACCCCGACCCCCAGCCTGTGGGGCTGCACGCGCTCCCGCTAGGGGGGACCCCAAATCAGCATCGCCACCCCCAAAAACCCCAATCCCCAAAAACCCCAATCCCCAAAAACCCCAATCCCCAAAAACCCCGACCCCCTAAAACCCCGACCCCCAAAAACCCCGACCCCCAAAAACCCCAACCCCCAAAAACCCCGACCCCCAAAAACCCCGACCCCCAGCCTGTGGGGCTGCACGCGCTCCCGCTATGGGGGGACCCCCAGGGACCCCAAATCAGCATCGCCACCCCCAAAGCCCCAATCCCTCCTCAAAGTGTCCTTGTCCCCATTAAAATTCACTTTTTCCCCCATTAAAATCCAAATTTTCCCCATTAAAATTCCAATTTCCCCCTTAAAATCCCCATTTTCCCCATTAAAATTTACATTTTTCCGCATTAAAATCCCATTTTCCCCCCAAAACCTCATTTTTTCCTCCCAAATTTTCATTTTTACCCCCCAAAATCCCATTTTCCCCCACAAATTTCCCATTTTTTCCTCCCAAAACCCCATTTTTTTTCCCCAAAACCCCATAATTTCCTCCCAAAATCCCATTTTTTCCCAAAATCCCATTATTTTCCCCGTTTTTCCCCCAGACCTGCAGCATCTCCCGGAAGAGCTCCCGGCCCAGCCCCCGGCGCTGCTGCGACTCGTGGATGTAAAAATCCAGGACACAGAGAGGCTCCACCTCCACGTGGGACCCGTCCCGCTCCTGAACCCCAAATTCCAGAAATTCACCCCAAAAAAATCAAAATTCCAAAAATTCCATCCAAAAAACCCCAAAATTCCAGCCCAAATCCCCCAAAAATGCAGCCCAAAATCCCAAAATCCAGCACACAGAGAGGCTCCACCTCCACGTGGGACCCGTCCCGCTCCTGAACCCCAAATTCCAGAAATTCACCCCAAAAACCCCCAAAATTCCAGCCCAAAAACCCCAAAAATGCAGCCCAAAATCTCAAAATCCAGCACACAGAGAGGCTCCACCTCCACGTGGGACCCGTCCCGCTCCTGAACCCCAAATTCCAGAAATTCACCCCAAAAATACCAAAATTCCAAAAATTCACCCCAAAAAAATCAAAAAAACCCAAAATTCCAGCCCAAAATCCCCAAATTTCAGCCCAAAATCCACCAAAAATCCCCAAATCCAGGACACAGAGAGGCTCCACCTCCACGTGGGACCCGTCCCGCTCCTGAACCCCAAAATTCCAGAAATTCACCCCAAAAAACCCAAAATTCCAAAAATTCACCCCAAAAATACCAAAATTCCAAAAATTCCAGCCCAAAAAACCCAAAAACCCCCAAAATTCCAGCCCAAACATCCCCAAAACCCCCCAAATCCCCCCCCAATCCCCAAAAGCCCCCCCAAAAAATCCCCAAAATCCCCCCAAAACTCCCAAATCCCCCCCAAAATCCCAAGAACCCCCCAAATCCCCCCAGAAATCCCCAAAAGCCCCCAAAAAAATCCATAAATCCCCCCAAAAAATCCCCAAATTCCCCCAAAAATCCTCAAATTCCCCTCAAAAATCCCCAAATCCCCCAAAAAATCCCCAAATCCTCCCAAAAAATCCCCAAAATCCTCCCAAAATTCCCAAATCCCCCCCCAAAAATCCCAAGAACCCCCCAAATCCCCCCAAAATCCCCAAATCCTCCCAAAAAATCCCCAAATCCTCCAAATAAAATCCCCAAATCCCCCCAAAAATCCCCAAATCCCCCCAAAAATCCCCAAATCCTCCCAAAAAATCCCCAAATCCCCCTCAAAAATCCCCAAACCCCCCCCAAAAATCCCAAGAACCCCCCAAATCCCCCCAAAAATCCCTAAATCCTCCCAAATAAAATCCCCAAATTCCCCCAAATCCCCCCAAAAATCCCCAAATCCTCCCAAAAAATCCCCAAATCCCCCCCAAAAATCCCAAAAACCCCCAAAATCCCCCCCCAATGCCCGGGGCAGCGCTCACCAGCAGGAAGAGTTTCTTGTAGCCCACCTTGAGGAACCCCAGCACCGCGCCCCGCGGGGACCTGCGGGATTCGGGGAAATTGGGGGAATTTCGGGGAAATTTGGGGATTTGGGGGAAATTTGGGGGAAATTTGGGGATTTGAGGGGAATTTGGGGGAAATTTGAGGGGGGATTTGGGGGATTTGGGGGAAATTGGGGGGATTTGAGGAGGATTTGAGGGGATTTGGGGGGAAATTTGGGGGGAGTTTGGGGGAAATTTGGAGGGATTTGGGAGAAATTGGGGGGATTTGGGAAATTTGGGGGGATTTCGGGGAAATTTTGGGGGATTTGGGGGAAATTGGGGGGATTTGAGGGGATTTGGGGAGAAATTTGGGGGGAGTTTGGGGGAAATTTGGAGGGATTTGGGAGAAATTGGGGGGATTTGGGAATTTTGGGGGGATTTGGGGGAAATTTGGGGGATTTGGGAGAAATTGGGGGGAAATTGGGGGGGATTTTGGGGAAATTTGGAGGGATTTGGGGGAAATTTGGGGATTTGGGGGGATTTTGGGGAAATTTGTGGGGATTTGGGGGAAGTTTTGGAGATATTGGGGGAAATTTGGGGATTTGGGGGGCGTTTTGGGGGAAATTTGGGGGAAATTTGGGGGGATTTGGGGGGGATTTTGGGGGAAATTTGGGGGAAATTTGGGGGATTTTTGGAAATAGTTTTGGGGATGCTTTGGGGATAATTTAGGGATATTTTGGGATGTTTTGGGGATATTTTTGGGTGTTTTTTGGGGTGACTTTCAGGTTATTTTGGGGATAATTTAGGGATATTTTGGGATGTTTTGGGGATATTTTTGGGTGTTTTTGGGGATATTTTGGGGATATTTTGAGGATGTTTTGGGGATATTTTGAGGATATTTTGGGGATGTTTTCGGGATATTTTGGGAATATTTTGGGGATATTTTGGGGACATTTTGGGGATATTTTGGGGACATTTTGGGGATATTTTGGGGATATTTTGGGGACATTTTGGGGATATTTTGGGGACATTTTGGGGACATTTTGGGGATATTTTGGGGATACCTTGAGGTGATTTTGGGGATATTTTGGGGACGTTTTGGGGATGTTTTTGGGGTGGTTCCGGGGTCTCACCGGGTGTCCCTGAGGATGTACATCACGTGCCTGTTGCTCTCCATTCGCGCCGCGCTGGTCACGGGGGTGGAGAGGCCCTGGGCCTGCCTGGGGGCACACGGGACCCCCCATGACCCCCAAAGTCCCTCGGAGACCCCCCCAGGACCCCCCAATTCCCTCTGGAACCCCCCAGTTTCCCTCTGAGACCCTCCAAGACCCCCAAATTCCATCTGGGATCCCCCAATTTCCCCTCAGACCCCCCCAGCTGCCCCCTAATTTCATCCTGGGACCCCTCAATTCTCCTCTTGGACCCCCAATTTCCCCCTAGGACCCCTCAAATTCTGTCCAGGACTGCTCAGTTCCCCCTCGGGACCCCCCCAGATTCCCTTTGTGACCTCTCATTGCCCCCCCAGTGCCCCCCAGTTCCCCTCAGTGACCTCTCCAACCCCCCCAGCCGCCCCCTCCCATTGTCCCCAGTGTCCCCCCATTGTCCCCCGTGCTCCCAGTGCCCCCCCAATGCCCCCCCATTGTCCCCAGTGCCCCCCCATTGTCCCCAGTGTCCCCAATGCCCCTCCAGTGTCCCCCCATTGTCCCCAGTGCCCCCCCAGTGCCCCCAATGCCCCTCCAGTGTCCCCCCAGTGCTCCCAGTGCCCCCCCAATGCCCCCCCATTGTCCCCCCATTGTCCCCAGTGCCCCCCCAGTGTCCCCCCATTGTCCCCAGTGCCCCCAATGCCCCTCCAGTGCCCCCCCAGTGCCCCCCCATTGTCCCCAGTGTCCCCCCATTGTCCCCAGTGTCCCCAATGCCCATCCAGTGCCCCCCCCAGTGCCCCCCCAGTGCCCCCCCATTGTCCCCTCAGTGCCCCCCCATTGCCCCCCCAGTGTCCCCCCATTGTCCCCTCAGTGTCCCCCGTGTCCCCACCTTGGCCGAGGCCTTGCCCAGCTCATCGATCACCGTCCTCAGCTGCTGCTCCAGCTCCTCCCTGCGCCCGGGGGACACCGACAGGAGCCATGGGGACCCCACTTTCCCCTCACAAAAACCCCAAAACCCCCCCAAAACCGGGGGTCCGCGGGTTTCCCGCCCTGCCCCGCGCCCAGCCCCGGTACCGTTTGGCGCCGCCGCCGCCGCCGCGCCCCGCGGGCCGCAGGTGCTGATCCACCACGCAGAAGCGCTCGCCCAGCACCGGGGCCAGGTCGAAAGGGAACTCCATGATGGAGCGGAGAGTTCCGAGCCCCGGGCCCGGCCCGGCACCGCCGCCGCCTCAGCCCGCCGGGCCCGGCCCGGCCGCCACCGCCACGGCCGCGCCCGGGCGGCAAAGAAACCACGCCCCCCGCGGGGAGGAACCAGCCAATCGCGGCACGGCCCGCCAAGCGCCGGCCAATCGGTGCGCTGCGTTTTTCCGTGCTTAACAACGGGGTCCCGCCCTTAGCAACCGTTAGCCAATCGCTGCTGACAGTTTAACAACCTCTAGCAACCGAGTTCCGCCCGTGGCAACCGTTCACCAATGGCAGCCGCCCTCAGATATCAAGCCCCACCCATAGCAACCGCTGCCAAATCGCTTCCGCTGTCAGACCTCGAGCCCCGCCCCTAGCAACCCCTCAACCAATCGTTTATTCGCTCCTGGACTAAGCTCCACCCCTGGCACCTGTTCGCCCAATCGCTGCCGCCTCTTCTTCCGCCGTTAGCAACAAGCCACGCCCTCCTTAGCAACCCGTTTTTCGCGCCACAGCAAAGCACGAAGGGAAGCATCCCCCCCTTCCGCAAAGCATTGTGGGATATACTCCCCCTTAGCGCGCCGCCATTTTCCAGCCCGGCCGCCATTTTGGCCTGGTGCCTCAGTTTCCCTGACAAGAAAAAAGGCCAATTTTAGAGGACTTTAAACATTTTTATTTCCCCGACGGGCTTGGGGGGGTATCCGGGTAATCCTCCTTGAGGAATCCGCGGTACAAACGGCGCATCCGAGCCACCTCGGCGGCGGGGGGCTGCTGCCACTCGTACCAGGGGTACCAGGCCCGGCCCGGCCCCTGCAGCGCGGGCGCCGGGGGAGTTTTGCCCACGGCCGCATGTTGGTTGGAGAAATCCTCCTCAGGAACCGGCACGAAGGGGACCTGGATCCACAGGAGACCTGGGGAGGGGGCACTGAGGGGTTTGAGGGGCCCCCGGCGGGGTTGGGAAGGGTTTAAAATCGGGGTCGGGGATTTACCGCGGTCCTGGGCCTGGGCGATGGCCTGGGAGAGGCGTCGGTGCTGCTTCATGCAGATCCCTGAGGGGACAAGGGGACATCAAGGTGACACCAGGGCCACCAAGGTGACCTCAAGGACACAAAGGGGACGCTCAGGCGCGCCCTCACCTGTGTGGATGGGGTGGAAGATGACGCCGGAGTGGGGGCAGATGAACTGGTCCAGCAGCTTCACGTTCTGGAACGGGGAAAAAGGGGTGAAAAACAGATGAGACGGGAAAAAATGAGGTGAAATTGGGGAGAAAAAGAGGTCAAATGGGTAAAAACAAAGGTGAAATGGGGTAAAACAAAGAGGTGAAAATGTAAAAAATAGGTTAAGGGGGTAAAACAGAGATGAAATGGGTAAAAGAAAGGGAAGAGAGGGTAAAAATAGTGTAATGAAGGAAAAGAAGGGGGAAACGTAAGAAAAAAGAGAGAAAGAAAATGGAAAAAAGAGTGAAAAGGAAGGAAAAGGGGAGCAGGAGGAAGAGCAGGAGCAGAGGCCAGTGCAGCCCCGCCAGATTTGCCCCAAAAGCTCCCAAACTCACCCGAAAATCCACGAGCAGGTTGCGGTCCCGGCAGATGGGGCAGGGGTTCCCCACGGGCCTCCCCCGGCGCTGGGGACGGGTGGGGCAGTCCCAGTCAGTCCCAGTAACCCCCAGAACGTCCCAGTGCCTCCCAGTAACCCCCAAAACCTCCCAGTGTCCCCCAAAGTGCCATTGAGAGGCCTCAGTTGTCCCCAAGATGCCCCAGTGCCCCCCAAAATGGCACCTGAGGTGCCTCAAGACCCCCCAAAATGCCCTCAGGACCCTCCCAGTGCCCTCCCAATACTTCCCCAGTGCCTCCCAGTACCCTCCCAGTGCTCCCAGTGCCCTCCCAGTGCCTCCCCTTACTCTCCCAATGCCTCCCAGTGCCTCCCAGTGCCTTCCCTTACTCTCCCAATACTTTCCCAGTGCCTCCCAGTACCCTCCCAGTGCCTCCCAGTACCCTCCCAGTGCCCTCCCAGTGCCTCCCCTTACTCTCCCAGTACCCCCAGTGCTCACCAGGCAGGCCTTGCGGGCGCTCTGGGGGGGCACGGAGCCCTTGTGGTTGCGCCGGTAGCCGTGCCACACGGGCTTGTCCCCGTACAGGGCCCGGTACTCTGCGCGGGGACATTTTTGGGGGGGTTTTGAGGATTTTGGGGACTCCAAAACACCCCGAAAAACTGCCCTCGCCCCCCAGGAACCAACCTTCGCTCTCCAGGTACTCCCAGGGCCGCTCCTGGTAGGGGGAGGGGGCGGCCGGGGGGGCCTTGGGGGTCTCCTGGGTGCTGCAGAGGCGGGGCAGGGCCTGCGGAAAGGGGGTTATGACGTCACAGATGTGATCAGAGCGATGACATCACACTTAGGCTGGCCCCGCCCTTCCCTCTCATCACCCAATCCTCAGAAGCGACGTCAGCGACGCCCCTATGACGTCACGCCGTCCGTCCTATAAACGGGCCGTCGCGCGGTATGACGTCACCACTACGCGGACAATGACGTAAGGCCTCACAAAAAGCCACGCCCCTTCGTCGAACCCGAGCGCCCCCTAGCGGGGAAATAAAAAACCCGCCACCGCCGCCGCGCCATGACGTCACTCGCCCCGCCCCGCCCCGCCGCACGTGGCGCGCGCTGCCCTTGCCCCCTCACGTCCCGATTTTCTCCCCCCCTCCCCCAAATTCCCGGTGCCCCCTCCCGCCGCTGCCCGCCCTCACCTGAGCCCACCGCGGCCTGCTCACGCCTCCCGCCGCCCTCAGCGCCGCCGCCGCCCAGGCCAGCGCCATCTTCCCGCCTCTCCCTCACGCCTCGCCCCGCCCCTCTCCCTCACGGCGGGGCGGGGCGCCGCCATCTTGCCGCGTGGCCCCACCCCTCTCCTTCGCGCAGCTGCGCATGCGCAGCGTCGTCCCCCCGCCCTCCCCGAATTAAAACTGCGCCACACGGCCCGCGGACAATGGCGGGCGGCGGCCGCGCGTGCGCGCTGCGGAACCCGCGCAGGCGCCGTTGGGCTGCTTAACGGGCGGGAGGCGTGGCAGGCACGAGGCGAGGGGCGTGGCGAAGCGCGGGGCGTGGCCCGGTATAAATAGCCGCGCCCGGCCGTGCCGCCGCCATTCTGAGGGCTGGTGGAGGTGAGTAGAGAGCTGCGCTGGGCCGGGGCTTTGCGGGTGGGGAAGGGGATGCGGGGGGTTTCCCCTTTTTTTTTGCTTTGGGGGGGGCTCTTGAAACGCCAAGTAACGTTTATGTGGCGAAAAACGCGGCCTGCCCCGTCCCAGAGCCCTTCCGGGGCCGCCGCCGCCCTCACGTCTCCTTAGAGCCGAGCCTCCCCCACCCTTCCAAGGGCGTTTCCTCGTTTTTTTTTTTTCTTTTTCCCCCTTTTAAAGCTCTAAATTCTCCCTGGGGATAACAGCTTCTAATCGTTTCGTGTCTTTTCTTCTTCGCTTCTAATTTCTTTTTTTCAATTTTTTTCCTTTTTTTTTTTTTTTTTGTCGTTATGCCCATCCCCCACCTTCCCCCCCCCTTTTATTTTTCCTTTCCCCCGCTCCAGGTTTGGTTGGTCTTGAGAGACGCCGTCGCCTTTACCACGAGAGAAAAAAACCAATACAAACATTACAAAATACAATACAAAACGCGAACAAAACAACAAAAAATATATATATACAACAAAGAGGGGAAGGAAAAAAGCAGGTTTTCTCTCCCCCTTTGCCGTGAAGAGCCGCCGCAGCCTCTCCGTCCTTTGGACCGTCCTTGGAAGCCGTTCCAAACCCGAAGGAAACTGCCACTTTAAAAAACATACTTCCCTCTTCTTTCCCCCAAAAAAACAAAGGCAAAACCCACTTTTTTTTCGAGCAGAAAAAAAAAAAACCCAAGCAACTTTTTTTTTTTAAATAACAAATTTTTTTTTTGTTGTTTTCAGTTTAGCTCGATCCACTCCTTTAGGGCTTTAAAAAACAAACAAAACCCAAGGGAAAAAAAACCCTTTAAAAAAAAAAACCCAAAAAACCGTCAAGCTGCTAAAAAAAAGTTGCTGCGTTTTTTTTAAAGCCATGATTAAAATCAAACGAATTTTTTGGCTCTAACACCACCTCCAAATGCCAAAATCCAAACCTTGAAGCGCTGTCGGCTGAGAAAAAAAATTGGATAGTAAGTGTTGAATTTTCAGCAGGCTCCCCCCTTACCCTTTTAAAAATACAAGAAAAAAACCCTTTAAAAAGTTATTTGTCACAAAGAGCAAAAATAATGGGAGGAAGACCCCCCCCGTGTGCTTGAGGAGGACGTGGGCTGTGCCTAAAGGTGGTGAAAATGGAAATTTTGGGGGGATTTCGGGAAAAAAAAGCGGTTTCGGAGGAGGAGGAGGGGTCCACGAGCAGCTCCCACGGTTTAAAAAAAAAACAGAAAAAAAAATACCCCGCAAAAAAAAAAACCGTCCCCAAAAACCTCCCAAAAAGCTGGAAAATGGCCCCAAAAACCCGAGAAAGAAAAATCGCGCGGTGGGGGAGACGGAATTCGGGGAATTTGGGGAATTTTCGGGGCATTCCCGGCGAGCAATCTGTACATAAAGATTGCAAAAAAATAGAAAAAAAATCCAAAAAATTAGAGGGTCGGGGGGGGAAAAGGGAGGAAAAACCCGCGCGGGGCAGGGAGGGGGGAAGGTTGGAAATTACAAAAAAAACAAGCTGATTTCTTTCCTATTTTTATTTTTTAGGTGCCATTTTAGGATTGTTTTTTGCGCTGAGAAACGCGGGGTGGGGGGGGATCGGGGAAGGTTAAACTCGGGCTTTTCGCTGGGGGTTTTTTTTGGGGTTCGGGGTGAAAGCGGGGCCGGGGGGGTCGCAATCTAGCGATAAAGATTGCTAGGCAGGCCGAGCTTTGCCCGAATTCGGCATTTTTTCCCTCAGAAATTCACTTTAAAGCGTTCCCCCCCCCCTTCCCCTCAGAGCCTCTCTGGGGCCGCTCCAAAATGGCGGCCGCTCTTTGTTTGCCCGAACCCGCGGCTTTTTCCCTCAGAATTCCGCGGCTTTTTCCCTCAGATTTCCGCCGATTTCGGGTTTTTATTGCAGCTCCGACCCCCCCGGGTTATTTCTTAACCCCCCCTTTTAAAATTCCTTCATTTCGGGGGGGTCTTACCTCCATCCTGAGGGATTTTTAGCATTTTTCTGTGGGGGAAAAGGGGGTTTAACGCGTTTCTCTTTGTATCTCGTGTCTGTGTGTCCCCCCCCACCCTGTGCTTTTTAAACCCCCGAAAATTCCTCAAAAATGCCTAAAATTTCCTTTTAACGCCCGGAATTTGGGATTTTTACCCAGCTCTAAAATGGCGCCGAGGCCTCGTTGTTGATGCCCCTCCCACCGTGGGGCCCCCCTTAAAATTCCATTTTTTACCCCCCCAAATCCCTTTTTTAACCCCCCCTTCCACCCGCAGGATCCCCAAAATTCTCTTTTTATTCAGTTTTTTTCCACAGCTTTTTTTTTGTTGTTCCTTTTTCCTGGTTTTTTTAGTGGGTTTTTTGGAGGGGGGGTATTTCAGGGGGGTTTGGGGAATTTGGGAGTGTCCTGGAGCCTTTGATAACCTTGAATTTATCGTGACAGGGAAATGCTACCACTGGGCTTCACCCCCCCCCTTTCCTCACACACACCAAAACCAATTAAAAAAACAAAACAAAAAAAAAAATCGGAATTTTGGGAGGGAGAACACCCCCAAAACTCCATTTTTTTCCCGATTTTCAATGGTTTTGCCCCGTTTTTGCAGCTTAGGAAGCTTTACTTCAGCAAAGGGAGGGAACAGCCACAACCCGGGTAAGCAAAAAAATCCTTTTTTTTTTTTTTGGTGTTTTTTTTTTTTGGGCTTAATTCCATTTCACGGCCTTTGGATCCAGGGTTTTCAAACATCCAAAATTCCCTTTTTTTCCCCCCTTTTCCCTCTCCTGGTGCATGCGGCAGTCGGGAGTTGGGCTTCTCCTCCTTTTTTATCCCCAAAATTTCACAGATTTGGTTAAAAAAAGCAGAGATCCTTCCTGAAAATTCAGATTTTTGGTAAATTGCCCGATTTCTTTGGCATTAATTCCTCCCTTTTCTCCCCAGTGGTAGCATTTCCTATCTGGGGGGGGCAGGGGCAGCCCCCCCTTAAATTCCCCCCCAAAAAATCCATTTCTGGGGGTAAAACGAGTCAAAAATGCTGTAAAATCCCAATTTTGGGGAGGGGGGGTCAGGCCTTGACCAGCATCAATTCAACAAGCTGGGAATTGGGTCCCCCCCCCTTGAAAAATGGGATTTTTTCCCTTTTTGGGGGGATTTTGGGGACCCCCAGCTCCTTCAAGGGGGGGCAGACCCCAAAAATGAGGGGGGGACTCCAAAAAAAACCCTCCCCCATTGCTGGGGACCCCCCTGGGGGGGGCTTTGTGTCCCCCCCGTTCATTTTTGGGGGGGGTCAAAGGTTACAGTGAGAATTTGGGGTTAAATCCCCCAATTTTGGGGTTAAATCTCCCAATTTTGGGATATTTTTGGGGGGGTTTGTACCGGTTTAACTTTTTCTTGTGTCTTTGCAGAAGGGTGGCTTTGCTGACCCCCCTCCCCCCTCATTAATCTCTTCATTAGGGGCTGAACCCTTTAATTAATTAACGCTGGAGGGGGGAACTCTTAACGACCCCCAGCTCGGGGTGCTGCCCCCACCCCCAAAATTGAGATTTTTCCCCTCAGAAATGGAGATTTTTTTCGAGGTTTTAACCCCAAAAAACCTCCCCAGCTCCTCCCCCTGCCCTCATTAAGGGAACTGGGTCATAATGAGCTTTAATTAGTGGTGATTAATGATGTCAGAGCCTGAAACCCCCCCAGGAAGGGGGGGGAGGGGCCCCGGATTGGGGTCAATGAGCGTCAGGTCATTAAGGGGGGGTTTGGCCTTAATTAATGAGATGTTAATTAATGGTTGGGTCGTTAGTCAGAGGGTTTAATTATGGCCTGAGCTGGGGGGGGATGTGACACCCCAAAAGTGGCCCCTCCTTAAGTGGCAGCTCATTAATTAACCCCTGCTTAATGAACCTTGGGGGGGATGTGGTTGGAAACCCCCCTGGACCCTGGTTCTGCTCGTTAATTAACAAAAAATTAATGAAATTATTAGGGAAAACTGGTGGCAATGACAGCCTTTTGTCTCTTTTTTATTTGCTAATGAGTTTAATTCACTTCTAAATTAAAAATTTAATTTGGGGGGGGGAAACTCAGGGTTTGTGTCCCCCCCCCCCCCATGGTGTGACCCTAAATCCTCATCCCCAGTGTTCATATTTTAATTGATTTATTCATTAATTAATAAAGCAGCTAATTGAAATGACATCAGAGGGGGAGGGGGGGCTGTGACTCCCCCTGGGACCCTTTTTGGGGTCATTTTCCAGCTTTTTGGGGTCATTTTCCAGCTTTTTGGGGTTGATTTCTGAGGGTTTGGAGTTGATTTCCCACTTTTGGGTTGAACTTCTCACTTTCATTGTGGATTTCCATCATTTTAGGGTCGATTTCCAGCTTTTTGGGGCCTATTTCCTGCTTTGGGAGGGCGATTTCCCATTTTATTGTGTTGATTTCCCATTTTTAGTGGTGTTTTCCCATGTTTTAGTGTTGTTTTCCAGCTTTTTGGAGTGCTTTTCCAGCTTTTAGGGTTGATTTCCTTTTTTTGGTGTTGATTTCCAGCTCTTTGGGGTCGTTTTCCTCCTTTTTGGGACAAAATTCTGTGATTTTGGGGTTGTTTTTCAGCTTTTTAAGGCGAATTTCCAGCTTTTTGGGGTTGGTTCCCACATTTTCAGGGTTATTTCCCGTATTTTGATGTGTTTTTCCAGCATTTGGAATTAATTTCCCTCATTTTGAGATCCATTTCCTGCCTTTTAGATTCCATTTCCTCCTTTTTCAGGTTAATTCATGAACTTTCTGTGGTTCTTTTGCGCTCCTTTGGGTTTATTTCCCTTTCTTTAGGCTTGCTTTTCATCTTTTAGTGTAAATTTCTAATTTCTACCCTGGCTTTCCCCACATTTGGTGTTATTCTCACCGTTTTGATGTTAATTTCCTCCTTTTTAGGGCCATTTTCCCTCTTTGCTGCCAATTTCCCCCTCAGCTCTCATTTCAACCCCCACAATTTTTACGTACCATTATTTTCCCACTTCTCCCCCAATGCTAACCCTGTTTTTCCCCTTTTTTGCCATTTTCCCCCTTTTCTTTTTCTTTTTCTTCCTTTTTTCCCCCATTTTTCCCTATTTTCCTTTATTTTTTTCCTTTTTTTTTCCTTTTTTTTCTTTTTTCTTTCCTTTTTTTTTCCTTTTTTCCTTTTTTTCCCTTTTTTCCTTTTTTTCTTTTTTTTCCCTTTTTCCCTTTTTCTTTCCCTTTTTCTTTCCCTTTTTCTTTCCCTTTCTTTTCCTTTTTCTTTCCTTTTCTTTTCCCATTCCTTTCCCATTTTTTTTCCCATTTCTTTTCCTCTTTTTTTTTCCATTTCCCCTCATTTTTTCCCCCCTTTTTCCCCCCATTTTTCCCCATTTCCCCCCGTTTTCCCCCTTTTTCTCAGGTTTCCCTTTTCCCCCCTTTTTCCCCCCATTTTTCCCCATTTCCCCCCGTTTTTCCCCTTTTTCTCAGGTTTCCCTTTTCCCCAGGCCGTTCCTGCCATGGGCTCCGGCCCCATCGACCCCAAGGAGCTCCTCAAGGGCCTCGATTGTTTCCTGGGCCGGGATGGGGAGGTCAAAACCATGGATGGCATCTCCAAAATCTTCAGGTAAAGCCCAAAAACGCCCCTTTGGGGAGCTTCTGCACCCTTCTTTTGGCTTTACAGCCGCTAATTGTCGTTAATTACCGTTAATTAGCCTCATGAAGGACTCGCAGAAGATGGTGAGCCGCTGCATTTACCTGAACATCCTCCTGCAGACCCGGGCCCAGGACATCCTCAACAAGTGAGCACCTGGGAAAATGGCATTTTGAGGGGATTTTGGGGAAATTTGGGTGGGTTTGAGGTTTTCCTGGCCAGATCCTTCCAAAATTCCAACTTTTTTCCCTCAGATTTTATCCCCAGGCCAAGTAAGCACATGGAAAAATGGCATTTTTGAGGGGATTTTGGGGAAATTTGGGTGGGTTTGGTTGGGTTTGAGATTTTCCCAGATAGATCTGGACAGAATTCCCACTTTTTTCCCTCAGATTTTTTCCCCAGGCCAAGTAAGCACCTGGAAAAATGACGTTTATGAGGGGATTTTGGGGAAAGCTGGGTGGCTTTGAGGTTTTCCTGGCCAGATCCTTCCAAAATTCCAACTTTTTCCCCTCAGATTTTATCCTCAGGCCTAATAAGCACGTGGAAAAATTGAATTTTAGGTGCATTTTGAGTGAACTTTTGGGGGATTTGGGTGGTTTTGAGATTTTTCCCTGGCAGATCTCAACAGAATTCCAACATTTTTCCCTCAGATTCCTCCTGGCTTAGTAACCACATGGAAAGGTGGATTTTAGGTGGCGTTACGTGGATTTTAGGTGGATTTTGACAGGATTTTTTTTTGAATTTCAGGTGGATTTGGGCAGATTTTGCCAGAATGAAGGTTTTCCTGGCTGGTTCTGGATAAAATTCCCACTTTTTTTCCTCAGATTCCTCCTGGCTTAGTAACCACATGGAAAAATGGATTTTAGGTGGTTTTAGGTGGATTTTGACAGGATTTTTTTTAAATTTCAAGTGGATTTGGGCAGATTTTGCCAGAATGAAGGTTTTCCTGGCTGGTTCTGAACAAAATTCCCACTTTTTTCCCTCAGATTCATCCTGGCTTAGTAACCACATAAAAAACTGGATTTTAGTTGGATTTAGATGGATTTTGACGGGATTTTTTTTGAATTTCAGGTGGATTTGGGCAGATTTTGCCAGAATGAAGGTTTTCCTGGCTGGTTCTGAACAAAATTCCCACTTTTTTTCCCTCAGATTCCTCCTGGCTTAGTAGCCACATGGAAAAATAGATTTTGGCTGTTTTTAGCTGGATTTTGACGGGATTTTTTTTGAATTTCAGGTGGATTCGGGCAGATTTTGACAGAATTAAAGTTCTCCTGTCTGGTTCCGAACAAAATTTCCACTTTTTTCCCTCAGATTCATCCTGGCTTAGTAACCACATAAAAAACTGGATTTTAGTTGGATTTAGATGGATTTTGACGGGATTTTTTTTGAATTTCAGGTGGATTTGGGCAGATTTTGCCAGAATGAAGGTTTTCCTGGCTGGTTCTGAACAAAATTCCCACTTTTTTCCCTCAGATTCCTCCTGGCTTAGTAACCATATGGGTTTTAGGTGGATTTTAGTTGGATTTTGATGGGATTTTTTTTGAATTTCAGGTGGATTTGGGCAGATTTTGCCAGAATGAAAGTTTTCCTGGCTGTTTCTGGACAAAATTCCCACTTTTTCCCCTCAGGTTCATCCGGATCGGGGGCTACAAGCTGCTCAACACGTGGCTGACGGGCTCCAAGGCCGCCAACAACGTGCCCTTCCTGCAGCAGCTGCTGCTCACCCTGCAGCACCTCCCGCTCACCGTCGACCACCTCAAGCAGGTCTGGCCCTGGGGACCCTCGGGTGGCACTTGGGGACACTCGCAGTGGGGTTTGTCCCACTCCAAAGTGGATTTTGTCTCATTTAAAGTGATTTTTGTCCCGTTTAAAGTGATTTTTGTCCCGTTTAAAGCGATTTTTGTCTCATTTAAAGAGATTTTTGTCTCACTTAGAATGATTTTTGTCTCATTTAAAATGATTTTTGTCTCATTTAAAGTGATTTTTGTCTCATTTAAAGCCCTTCCAGGGGCTCTGGGAACACTCGGGTGGCACTTGGGGACACTCACAGTGGGGTTTGTCCCACTCCAAAGTGTTTTTTTTTCTAATTTAATGTGATTTTTGTCTCATTTCAAGCCCTTCGGGGGGGTTTGGGGACACTCAGGTGGCGCTTGGGGTACCCCCAAGTGGCTTTTGTCACCCTTGGGTCCCCCCAGGGGTGGCTTTGGTGTCCCCAGTGTCCCTCTGTCCCCTCCCTGACCCGTGGTTTCCTCTGCAGAACAACACGGCCAAGCTGGTGAAGCAGCTCAGCAAGTCCAGCGACGATGAGGGTGAGCAGGGACCCCAAAAATCCCCCCCTGGGACCCCCCAAAAAAACCCTGAGACACCAAAATACCCCTGGGATCCCCCAAAATCCCCCTCAGACCCCCCAAAAAAATCCTGAGAACCCCAAAAATTCCCCTGGGACCGCACAAATCCCCCCCGACACCACAAAATCCCCCCCAGACCCCCCAAAATCCTCCTGAGGACCCCAGAACCTCCCTGGGATCCCCCCAAACCCCATAAGCACCTCAAAAATCAGGAGAGATCCATCTGAAACCCTCAAAATCCCCCAAAACTGCCCTTGGACCTCCTCAAACCCCCCAAACCTCCTCTAGATCCCGTTCCCCACCCCCTGCTTGATTAATGACTGATTAATTAGTGATTAATTACTGATTAATTGTTAATTAACCCCTCAGAGCTCCGCCGCCTGGCCTCCATCCTGGTCAGCGACTGGATGGGGGTGATCCGCTCCCAGAGCAGCTCCCAACCCACAGGTGAGCCCCAAAAAAACCCCAAAATTCCCCCCAAAAACCCAAAAACCCCCCAAAATCCCCCCAAATCCCCTCACCCCTTTTCCCCGCCCTTTTCCTGCCTCAGAACGGGATAAAAAGAAGAGGAAAGAGGAAAACAAAAGCAAAACCCCCGTCCCGGAGAAGCCCCAGGAGACCAAAAACGAAGCCAAAAGTGAGGAAATCCCTGAAAAGAAACGGGAAAAACCCAAATCCCTGCGGACCACGGCCCCCAGCCACGCCAAGTTCCGCTCCACAGGTGGGCTTTGGGGGGATTTGGGGGGATTTGGGGCCTTTTTGGGGAATTTGGGGCTGCTTTGGGGAATTTGGGGTGGGTTTGGGCTGGTTTAGGGCAGTTTGGAGCAGTTTTTTGGGAATTCAGGACTGGTTTTAAAGGAATTTGGGACTGGTTTGGAGAATTTGGGGCTGGTTTGGGAAGTTTGGGGTGGAATTGGGGCTATTTTGGGGGAATTTCTGGTGGGTTTGGGCTGTTGTAGGGGAGTTTGGGATATTTTTGGTGGAGTTTAGGAGTGGTTTTTAAGGGAAATTTGGGCTGTTTTGGGGAATTTGGGGTGGAATTTGTGGCTATTTTTGCAATTTGGGATTGGTTGAGGCTGGTTTGGGGTGTTTTTTTGGGAATTTAGGATTGGTTTTAAGGGAAATCCGGGCTGGTTTTGGGAATTTGGGTCTGTTTTGGGGAATTTGTGCTAAAACTGGGGAATCTGGGTGGGGTTTTGGGCTCAGCAGTGAAATTTGGGCTGATTTGAGACGAATTTGGGGTTGGTTTTGGGGAATTCAGACCTCAACCTCCATTATTGGGGTTTTAACCATTCGGGGCCATTTTAGGGTTGGTTTTTGAGCTGTTTGGGGGGTTTTTGGGGCTGTTTTGGGGGTTTTTAACCCTTTTTCCCCCTCAGGGCTGGAGCTGGAGACGCCGTCGCTGGCGCCGGTGAAGAAACTGAACTCGGCCTCGTCCGACAAATACAGCCTGAAACCCGTCCCGGTCAAGAGGCAGAGGTGGGATTTGGGGCCATTCCAGGGGATTTTGGGCCGGTTTTGGGGTTTCAGGGCCCTTTTGGGGTCTCAGAGCTCCTTTAGGGCTGATTTGAGGGAATTTTTGGGGGGGGATTGCAGGGCGCTTTTGGGGCAGTTCTGGAGATGGTTCAGGATTATTTTGCGGTGATTTTGGGGGTTTTTTTGGGGCACTTTTGGGGTTTTTTGGGGGTCTCTGGGCCATTTTAGGGGGTGGTTTCAGGGCCATTTTGGGGTGCAGTTTTAAGCCCACTTTGGGGGTGGTTTTGGGGTGATTTTGGGGGTGGTTTCAGGGCTTTTTTGGGATTATTTTGGGGACAGTTTTGGGGGGACACTTCTGAGGTTTTTGGGGACAGTTTCAGGGCTCTTTTGGGGGATATCTCAGGGGTTTTGACGTGGTTTTTGGGGGGTCCTGACCCTTTTTCCTCCCCCTCAGCGCCCCGACAGCTCCCGGGGAGGCTCCTCTGGCAGAGAAGAAATACAAACCCCTAAACACAGCCCCAAACGCAGCCAAGGAGATCAAAGTGAAGATCATCCCCCCACAGCGTGAGTTTGGGGCCGTTTCTGGGATTTTGGGGGATTTTGGGACACCTGAAGGGCATTTCGGGACACGTGGGTGCCATTTTGGAGTTGATTTTGGTGCCATTTGTGGTTTCATTTTGGGATTGTTTTGGTTCCATTTTGGGGTTTATTTTGGTGCCATTTCTGGTTTCATTTTGGGGTCATTTTGGTGCCGTTTAGGGCTTGGTTTTGGGGCAATTTTGGTGCCAATTCAGGTGATATTTGGGACCTTTCCACGGGATACGTTTGGTGCTATTTTAGGGGCACCTGGGTTCCATTTGGGACTCATTTTTGGGGACACTTTGGGTGGTACCTGGACACCATTTTTGGACCAGTTTGACACTAATTTGGGTCCCATTTTGAGAAAAATCTGGGTCCAGATTTTAGGGGTAATTTCAGAGCCATTTTATGGGGGATTTGGGATCCTTTTTTAGGGCAGATTTTGACAGCATTTTAGGGGTGATTTCTGCACCATTTTGAGGCAGGTTTGGGACACGTTTTGGGGTGAATTGGGGGTTTTTTGGTCACCTCTCTGTGCTCCCCCCAGCCATGGAAGGTCTCGGGTTCCTGGACGCCCTGAACTCTGCACCCGTCCCCGGAATCAAAATCAAAAAGAAGAAGAAAGTTCTGTCCCCAACGGCAGCCAAGGTGAGGGACATTTTGGGGACAATTTCGGGACACTTTGGGTGCCATTTTGTGGACATTTTGATTCCCCTTTTGGGTACACTTAGTCCCTTTTTGGTGAACGCTTTGGCAGCCATTTTGTGGCCTCTTTGGCCGCCATTTTGAGCACAGTTTAAGTCCCTTTCTGTGGGACAATTTGGCCGCCATTTTGAGAACCCTACGGACGCCATTTTGTGAACACCTCACGACCCATTTTGGGGACACTTTAAGAGCCATTTTGGGATAAAACCACCATGTTCTGACCCACCTTGTGCCCCCAACAGCCCAGCCCCTTCGAGGGGAAGCCGGCGCCGGAGCCCAGCACGGCCAAACCCTCGTCCCCAGAGCCGGCGGCCGCGGAGCCCATGGACACGGATCGGCCGGGGACGCCGGTGCCGGCCATCGAGGTGCCCGAGCCCATGGACACCGGTACGGACTGGGGACACTTTGGGGGTGGTTTGTGTGGGGTTGGGGACAGTTTGGGTGGGATTGGGGCTGTTCAGGATCAGTTTGGGGGTGTTTTGGGGCCATTTTAGGAGCAATTTGAGTCCCTCTTTGGGGACCATCGGGTGCCATTTTGAATCCCTCCCTGCCAACAATCCAGGCACCATTCTGGTGTCACTTTGCCCCGTTCTGGTGTCACTTTGCCCCATTTCGGGCCCCATTTCATTCCTCCCCGGGTGCCATTTTGGGCTCAAACCCCCCATTTTTGGGATCCCCCTTTGCTGATCCCCCCTGCTGTCCCCTCAGGCTCGTCGGAGGCGGGGGGTGACCCCAAGGCCAGCGATGTCCCCTCTGATGGGGGCCCAGCCCCGCGCAGGCCTCGCAAGAAGAAATCGGTGTCGTGGCCCGAGGAGGGGCGGCTGCGCGAGTACTTCTACTTCGAGCTGGACGAGACCGAGCGAGGTGAGCCCCAAACGGCCGGAATTCACCCCAAAATCCCCTCTGGGACCGTTCTGGGATCATTTCAGGGCCGTTTTGTGGGAGTCTTTGGGCCCCTTTTTGTGTGGGACCCTGTGGGCACCATTTTGGATCATTTACAGGGACGTTTTTTGGGAACACTCGGTGCCATTTTAGGGTCATTTTAGGGACAGTTTGGGTTCCTTTTTGGGGCCGTTTTAGGGGCCATTTTGTGGATACTTTGGGTGCAATTTCAGGAAGCTTTGGGTCCCTTTTTGGGAGCAATTTGTGTCTGCTTTTGTGGGCACTTTGGGCGCCATTTTGTGGGCACTTTGGCTTCTATTTTGTGAAAACTTTAGGCATCATTTTGTGGACACTTTAGTCACCATTTTCTGGGCATTTTTTGGTCTTTTTGTGACCACTTCTAAGTGCCATTTTGAAAACCCTTTGGGCACCATTTTGAAAACCCTTTGGGCTACCATTTTGAAACACTTCCACCCAATCCATAACAAAACAATCCCCCCATTTCATCCCGCTAACCCCAACCTCCCCCCCCCGGCAGTGAACGTGAACAAGATCAAGGACTTTGGCGAGGCGGCCAAGCGGGAGATGCTGAAGGACCGGCACGCCTTCGAGACGGCGCGGCGCCTCAGCCACGACTCCATGGAGGAGAAGGTGCCCTGGGCCTACCCCAAGGCCCTGGAGCTGCCGGCGCCGCTCGTCATCCCCGGCAGCGGCAGCCGCGAGCGCTTCACGCAGGCCGAGCGCGTCAAGGGCATCCTGCAGGAGATCTTCCTCTCCAAGGAGAGGTGAGCGAGGGGGAGTTTGGGGGCATTTGTGGAGAATTTGGGACTTGGGGGGTGGCAAATCCCAGATCTTCTGGAGCTTTTGGGAATGGGGATTTGCAGTGTTTGGAGCCCAAATGTCAGGGGGTGGCAAGGGTGATTTGGTGGCTGTTTTGTGAGGGCTTTGGGTGCTCTTTTGTGAGGATTTTGGGTGCCATTTTGTGAGGGCTTTGGGTGCTCTTTTGTGAGGATTTTGGGTGCCATTTTGTGAGGGCTTTGGGCTCCATTTTGTGAGGGCTTTGGGTGCCATTTTGTGAGGGCTTTGGGCGCCATTTTGTGAGGGCTTTGGGCGCCATTTTGTGAGGGCTTTGGGCTCCATTTTGTGAGGGCTTTGGGTGCTCTTTTGTGAGGATTTTAGGTGCCATTTTGTGAGCACATTCTGCACCATTTTGTGAGGGCTTTGGGCGCCATTTTGTGAGGGCTTTGGGCTCCATTTTGTGAGGGCTTTCTGCACCATTTTGTGAGGGCTTTGGGTGCTCTTTTGTGAGTATTTTAGGTGCCATTTTGTGAGCACATTCTGCACCATTTTGTGAGGGCTTTGGGTGCTCTTTTGTGAGGATTTTAGGTGCCATTTTGTGAGGGCTTTGGGCTCCGTTTTGTGAGGGCTTTGGGCTCCATTTTGTGAGGATTTTGGGTGCCATTTTGTGAGGGCTTTGGGTGCCATTTTGGTTGGGCTTTGGGCTCCATTTTGTGAGAGCTTTAGTGGCTGTTCTGGGGACACTTTGGGGGGCCATTTTGTGAGGGTTTTGGGGGCCATTCTGAGGATGCTTTGGGGGACATTTTGGAGGCACTTTTTGGGATAGTTTATAGGCCTTTTTGGGCGCAGTTTGAGACTCCTTTTGGGACATTTTGGGAGTCTTTTTGGAGGTCAAAACCTGGGGGAAACATGGGCTAGGAATCCTTTGGGCCCCAGTGAGAAAAAATGAGGAAAAAAGTCAGAAACAGTGTAAAAATGGGAAAAAATTGGGGAAAAAAAGGAAAAAAAATTAATACGGCAAAAACAGGGTGAAAATGAGAAAAAAGTCTTTTGGGATCCCAGAAACCACCGAGCTTTTTCCACCCCCTCAGCATTCCCGACAGCCCCCACGAGCCCGACCCGGAATCCTACGAGCCGCTCCCACCCAAACTCATCCCCTTGGACGAGGTAAGCTCTGAAAAAAAACCCCAAAAAAGTAAAAAAAGCCAAAAATGCCTTTCCTGACCCCCCGTTTGTGCCCCCCCAGGACTGCTCGGGCGAGGACGGGGCCTATCCCGAGGGGCTGGATCCCGGCAACTCCGCGGCGTCCCCGGAGCCGGGGGCGGGGGCCAAGCTGCCCCCGGTCCTTGCCAACCTCATGGGCAGCGTCGGGGCCGGCAAGGGCCCCCCAGGACCCCCCCAAAACGCCCCCATCAACATGCAGGAGATCCTCAGCTCCATCATGGTAACCCCCAAAAAGGAACAGCCCGAAATTTGGGGCAGGGTGGGGTGGGGGTGTCACACCTAGCTGGGGGGGGAGGGGGGGCACAAACCCCATTGTGGGTTTAAATTGTGGAGGTTACGAATTTGGGGTCACCCCGTCCTTTGAACCCCAGATTTGGGACACCCCAAAATCTGCGGGGTCACACACTGGGGGGGGATAAAAATTTCTCCCGTTGTTCCCATTTTTTCTCTTTTTCTCCCTGTTTTTCCCCTAGTTTTTCCCATTTTTTCTCATTTTTCCCCATTTACTCCTCCCGTTTTTCCCCTTTTTTCTGATTTTCTCCCCATTTCCCCCCTTCTTTTTCCCATTTTTTCTGATATTCTTCCCGTTTTTCCCCCTTTTTTCGAATTTCCCCCCCGTTTTTCCCCTTTCTTCTGATTTTCTCCCCGTTTTTTCCCCCTTTTTTCTGATTTTCCCCCCATTTTTTCCCCTTTTTTCTGATTTTCTCCCCGTTTTTTCTGATTTTTCCCCCCGTTTTTTCCCCTTTTTTCTGATTTTTTCCCCGTTTTTTCCCCTTTTTTCTGATTTTCCCCCCGTTTTTCCCCTTTTTTCTGATTTTCTCCCCGTTTTTTCCCCTTTTTTCTGATTTTCCCCCCGTTTTTTCCCCTTTTTTTCTGATTTTCTCCCCGTTATTTCTGATTTCCCCCCGTTTTTTCCCGTTTTTTCTGATTTCCCCCCGTTTTTTCCCGTTTTTTCTGATTTTCTCCCCGTTTTTCCCCTTTTTTCTGATTTTCTCCCCGTTTTTCCCCTTTTTTCTGATTTTCCCCCCGTTTTTTCCCGTTTTTTCTGACTTTCTCCCCGTTTCTCGGCGCAGGGCGGCCCCAGCAGCCACAAGGCCGAGGAGCTGCTGAAGCAGCCGGACTACTCGGACAAGATCAAACACCTGCTGGGCAACCTGGGCAGCCAGCCGCCGGGGGGGCCCGGGGGAGGTGAGGGACACCGGGGACACCTTGGGGACACCCTGGGGACACTGTGCTGGGGTCCTGACAGGGGTGTCAGGGTGCTCTGGGCTTGGGGACACCCTGGGGACAGCTTGGGGACACTGTGCTGGGGTCCTGACATGGCTGTCAGGGTTCTCTGGGCTTGGGGACACCTTGGGGACAGCTTGGGGACACCTTAGGGACACTGTGCTGGGGTCCTGACAGGGTTATCAGGGTGCTCTGGGCTTGGGGACACCTTGGGGACAGCTTGGGGACACCCTGGGGACACTGTGCTGGGGTCCCCATGGGGGTTTTGGTGTGCTCATGGCTTGGGGACAATGTCCGTTGTCCCTGAGAGGGATTTTGGGGTGCTCAAGGACACCCTGGGGACAATGTCCAGTGTCCCTGACAGGGATTTTGGGGTGCTCAAGGACACCCTGGGGACAATGTCCAGTGTCCCTGAGAGGGATTTTGGGGTGCTCTTGGCAATTGGTGCCACCCCCTTCAATTGGGGTCACCTGGGGCAGGTGTCCCTAAAACTGGGGGGGGGTCTCTAAACTGGGGCCATCTCCTGAATTTCGGGGTGAATTTGGGGGTCTCCAATTTGGGGACACCCCCTTTAGTTGGGGTGGCCCGGGGGGGTCCCCTCCCCCCTCGGGGGCTGTTTTGGGGTCCCCCTGACCCCGTTTTTTGTGGTTTTTCCCCATTTCTGCAGTTCCCCACGGGCTGCTGGGCCCCGGCCCCATGAACGGCTTCCCCCCCCCCAAGATGCAGCACTTCCCCCCGGGGGGGCCCATGCCGGGTAAGAGCCCCCTCCCCAAATTACCCAAACCCTAAAAAATCCCCCAAAAAAGCCAAAAAATTCCACGAACGTGGCACAAAAATCTGAAAAAATATCAAAAAAATCCCACAATAATATGAAGAAATCCACCCAAAATAAAAAAATCTCAAAAAAACTCCTAAAATTAAAAAAAACTTTAAAAAATCCCCAAAATCACAAGAAAATCTCCCCAAAAATCTCAAAAAAACTCCCAAAAATTAAAAAAAAACTTTAAAAATCTTCTGAAATCACAAAAAAATCCCACAAAAAAAATCTCAGAAAACCCCAAAACATTACACAAAAATTTAAAAGCAAATCCTGCTCCAAAAAAATCCCAAAAAAGTCCCCCAAAACCCCCCGAAATCCAAAAAAAATCCCCAAAAAAATCCAAAAAAATCCCCCAAAACCCCCCGAAATCCCAAAAAAATCCCCCAAAAAATCCAAAAAAAGCCCCAAAAATGCCCCAAACCCCACAAGACAATCTCCTAGAACCCCTCCAAAAATCCCTAAACCCCCCCAAAAAATCCCAAAAATAGAAATAATCACCCAAAATTTCCCCAAAACCCAAAAAATCCCCCCAAAGCCCTGTTGTAACCCCAATTTTCTCTCTTTCCCCCCAGGTCCCCACGGCGGCGGCGGCGGGGGAGGGGGTCCCGGCCTCCCCCCGGGGCTCCCGGGGGGTCCCCGCATGTTGGGCCCCCCTCCCCCCCAGCGCGGCGGCGATTTCTGGGGGGAGGGGCCCGACGGGGGTGGGGGAGGGGGCGGCCTCCGCGGGGGCCCCCCCAACGGGGGAGGGGGAATGCGCGGCGGAGGGGGAGGGGGCGGCGGGGGGGGGGCCGCCCCCTCCCCCGTTCCACCGCCCCCCGCCCCGGGGGGGTCGCGGCGGCGCCGAGCCCCCCCCTCCCCCCCCTTACCGCTGCCGGGGCGGGGGAGGGGGAGGGGGCAGGAGCGGGGGACCCCCCCCCAATGGCGGCGGCGGCGGGGGGGGGTCTCGGGGGGGCCCTCCCCCACCCCCCGGCGGGCACGGCGAGCACGGCAGAGACCACCCGCCCCCCCGGGGCCACGGCGGGGGCCACGGCGGAGGTAAATTGGGGGGGGGGGCCTGGCTCTGGGGGGGGCCCGGCCCCGCTTGGGAGGGGCCCGTGGGTGCCCCCTCCCCGCCCCCCCCCCGCCCCCGCCTTTCCTGCCCCGCTGGAGGGGGGGGGGCGGCGAGCCCCCTCCCCCACCCCCCCACCACCCCCCCATGCAGCCCATGGAGCACCCCCCCGGGCCGTGGGGGAGGGGCCACGACTGGCGCAGACCCCCCATGGGGCTCTGAGGGGGGGAGGGGCTGAGACCCCCCCCACCCCAAAATTCGGTGTGCTCACCCTCCCCCATCCCAAAATGGCTGCGGGGTCAAAGGGGCAGAGAGGGAGGGGCCCCACCCCAAAATGGGGCTGAGGGACCCCCCAAAATGGGGCAGGTGCAGAGTGGGACCCCCCCCCCAGAAATGGGGCAGGGGCAGAGAGGGACCCCCCCAAAATGGGGGTGATGGCGGTGGGGGACCCCCCCAAAACCGGCAGTGAGGGGTTCCCCAAGGAAATGGGGAGGGGTCTCCCTAAAATACGGGGACGAGTCCCCCCCCAAAATGGCTCCAGGGCAGCGAGGGACCCCTCCCTAAAATGGGGGTGATGGCGGTGAGGGACGCCCCCAAAAATGGCCCCTGAGGAGTGCTGGGCTCGCCCTCAAAATGGCTGGGAGACCCTCCCCCAAAATTTGCTGGAGGGCAGCGAGGAACCCCCGCCTCAAAATGGTCGAGAGACCCCCCAAAATGGGGAGGGACCCCACCAAAAAATGGTCGAGAGACCCTTCCCCAAAATGGGGAAGGACCCCCGCCCCAAAACGGGGCCCAGCCCCTCAGGGCGGCTGTGGCAGGAGGGGCCGCGGGGCGTGCTGGGAGTTGTAGTTTGCCCGGTGGTGAGCGGGGCATGCTGGGAGTTGTAGTTTGGTGCGAACAAAGCGGCCGCGAAACATGCTGGGAAGGAAAGGGGTGTGGCAATCTGGCCGCAAAGGCCGCTGGGAGTTGTAGTTTTGGACTTGAGGCCGCAGGGCACGCTGGGAGTTGTAGTTTGGGTCCTGGAAGGGCAGCGGGGGATGATGGGAGTTCGGAGCAGCTCCTAACTGGAGGCCGCTGAGGCCTAGTGGGGGTTTAAATCTGCTCCGGGAGGGGCTGCAGGGGATTCTGGGAGCTGTAGTTCAGCCTGTCGGGGTATCAAAGCATGCTGGGAGTTGTAGTTCAGCTCCAGGCGTGCTGCTGGGCTTAAGAGCGGGGCCAAAAACCAGGCCTAAGGAGGCCTGTGGGGCCTAAACTCATCATTAATGCAACAGCAAGGGGTGCTGGGAGTTGTAGTTCTACAATGCTGGGCAGCGAGGCACGATGGGAGTTGTAGTTCGCCTCCTGGGGTGACAAAAGCCAGTAGCCTGAGGGGGCCTAAATCTGGAGGGGGCCTAAACCTGGCTTTAACCTGGCCAGCAAGGGTTGCTGGGAGTTGTAGTTCATCTTTAATTTAACCAGCAAGGCATGCTGGGAACTGTAGTTCCTCTGTTGGTGAGCAGCAGAGGATGCTGGGAGTTGTAGTTTGGCTCTTAAAGGCCTAAAACTGATCCTGAGGAGCCGCTGAGGCCTGAGTTTGTCAATAATTCAATGGCAAGGCATGCTGGGAGTTGTAGTTCAGCTCCCGTGTCATTGGCAAGGCATGCTGGGCGTTCCTGTGGCTCTGGTAAACAGCGGGGCATGCTGGGAGTTGTAGTTCGTGCAGCTTCGTGGCGCAAAGGATGCTGGGAGTTGTAGTTCCGGGATCGGGGTTCCCCCTCAAAATCCACCCAGCCCCTCCCGGTTTTGGGACAGGGACCCCGCTGCCCCCCCGGCCCCAAAATCCCCATTTTTCACCCCATTTTTAACCCCGTTTTCCCCACTCTGTTCTTTTGTCCTCCCGCGGCTGCTCCGGGCTCGCTCCAGGAGCGTTTTGGGGCCGGGGGTTCACCCCCCTCCTCCCCATTAAACCCTCAAAATCCTCCTGCAAAATCCCAAAATCTTATTGAAAACCCTAAAATCCTCTTTAAAAACCCCAAATCCTCCTTAAAACCCCTCAAAATTCACTCTAAAAACCCCTAAGCCCCCCCAAATCCTTTCCCCATCATTTTCCTCCTCCATTTTGGGGCCGTTTTTCGTTATTTTGGTGCCAGGGGTTCATCCCCTTCTCCTTAAGCCTCCGAAATCCGCCCTACACTCTCTAAAATTCACTTTAAATACCCCAAAAATTCTCTTTGGATGCCCCTTTTTAACCCCTTCCTGCCCTTCCTCCTCCTCCTCCCCCCACAGCCGCCATCTTAGCGCTGCCCTGGTGCCATTTTTGGGCCGTTTTAGGGCAATTTTGGGGTCAGGGGTTCATCCCCTTCACCTTTACCCTCCAAAATCCTCCTTAACCCCCCAAAATTTCCACAAACGCCCCAAAATTCCCACTGAAAATTCTCTTTAGACCCCCCAAAATTCTGTCACCCATCTTCCCCACTCCATCGCCATTTTGAGTCCTTCACAGGCCTGCTCTGGGGCCTTTTTGGGGCCATTTCGGGCGATTTTGGGGTGATTTTGATCTTGGTTTGGGGTCAGGCGTTTATTCTGCTCCCCTTTTACCCCAAAATCCTCTTTAAACCCCCAAAAATTTGTGTCCCCGCCCTCTTTTCCCTCACGGAGCCGCCGCCATTTTGGGCCCATTTGCGCCCACTTTGAGGCCGTCCCGGAGCCATTTTGGGGTCATTTTGGGGCCCTTTGGCAACATTTTCGGCCGTTTCGGGGTCAGGGGTTCATCCCCTTCCCCTTTCAACCCCAAAATCCTCCTCAGACCTCCCAAAATCCTCCCAAAAACCCTCCAAAATCCCGTCCCCACCCAGCCGCCATTTTGAGGCCTGTCCCGGAGCCATTTTGGGGCCATTTTGGACAATTTTGGGGCCATTTTGGGGTCGTTTCGAGGCCGGACGGGGTCACTCTTTACCCCCAAAATCCTCAAACCACTCCAACCCCTCCCCAAACCTTTTTAACCCTTTCCTGCCCTCCTCCTCCTCACCCCCCAGACCCGCCGGTGCCGGGGTTGCTCCGGGCCGGTTTTGGGGCCGTTTTTGGGGCAATTTTTGGGGCCGTTTGGGGCTTTTTTGGGCCATTTTGGGGTCAGGGGTTCACCCCCTTCCCCTTTAACCCCCAAAATCCTCCTCAGTCCTCCCAAAACCCTCCAAAATCGCGTCATCACCCCGCCGCTATTTTGAGGCCGTCCCGGAGCCATTTTGGGGCCATTTTGGACAATTTTGGGGCCGTTTGGAGCCCGAGGGGGTTCATCCCTCCCTTCTCCTTGACCCCCCCTGCCCCCCAAAATCCTCCCCGAACCTTTTTAACCCTTTCCTGCCCTCCTCCTCCTCACCCCCAGACCCGCCGGTGCCGGGCTCGCTCCGGGCCGGTTTCGGGGCCGTTTTTGGGGCCGTTTTGGGCCGTTTTGGGGCCGGGGGCCGGCGCCTGACGCGCCCCCCCCCTTTTGTCTCCCCCAGACATGTCGAGCCGCGCCGTGTGCCGCCACTTCATGCTCAAGGGCAGCTGCAGGTACGAGAACAACTGTGCCTTCTACCACCCCGGCGTCAACGGGCCCCCCCTGCCCTGAAACCCCCCAAAAACACCCCAAAAAAAACCCCAAATCCACCCCAAAACCCCCCCCGGTTATGGCTTCTGTGAGGCCTCGGAGGGGGAGAACGGGGCAGAAAAAAAAAGGGGGAAAAAAATCAAATTATTGTTGGGGTGTGGTGGTGGTGGTGGGGATTGGGGAGTGGAAAATTGGGGTAAAAATGGAAAATTGTGGGGAAAAATTGGAAATTTTGGGGGAAAAATTAGAAATTTGGGGCAAAAATTGGAGAGTTGGGGTAGGAATTAGAGGTTTGGGGTAAAAATTGGAAAATTCGGGGTAAAAATTAGAAAATTTTGGGCAAAAAAATGGAAATTTGGAGTAGAAATTGAAAATTTGGGGTAGGAATTGAAAATTTGGGGTAGGAATTGGAGATTTTGGGTGAAAATTGGAGATTGAGGGGGGACAATGCTCCTTTATGGGGTGGAAATTGGAATTTTTGGGGGAGGAATCGTCAGTTTTGGGTCAAAAACTTGAATTTAAGGGGTGGCAACGCCTCTTTAAGGGGCAGAAATGTGAAATTTTGGAGAGGAAATGTGAATTTTGGGAGAGAAATTAAATTTTTGGGTTGGGAATTGTTCCTTAAGGGGCAGAAATTGAAATTTAGGGGGGAAAAATTGGAAGTTAGGGGGGAAAAATCCTTCCCAAGGAACAGAAATTGTCACTTACGGAGCAGGAGATTCAAATTTTTGGGGTGGAAATTGGGAATTGGGGGAGAAATTGTCATTTTTGGGGCAGAAATTTAAATTTAAGAGTGAAATTGTCATTTTTAGGGCAGAAATTGTCATTTTTTGGGGTTAAAGTTCCAATTTCTGGGTTAAAATCCCTCCCCAAGGAGTAAAATATTTCATTTTGGGGCAGAAATTGTCATTTTTGGGGTGGAATCTCCCCCTAGGAGCACAAAATCTGATTTATGGGGTGGAAATTTCCCCCTCACAGATAAAAATTGTCACTTTTGGGGCAGAAAATCTCAATTTTTGGGGGTTGAACCTTTACAGGGCTCAAAAAAATCTCAATTTTAGGGCAAAAATCTTCAATTTTGGGGGCAAAGTGTCACCCCCAGGGGCAAAAATTCTCGTTTTTAGGCCAAAAATTGTCATTTTTAGGGCTGAAATTCTCTTTTTTGGTGCAGAAATGTTCATTTTTGGTGCGGAATTTTTCGTTTTTGGGGCTGTAACTCTCCTTTTTGGGGTCGTTTTTCCTTTTTTCGGGTTCTGGCACCCTCAGGGCTCAGAAATTTTTAATTTTGGGTCAAACCCTTCCATTTTCCGGACCCAAATCCCCCCTTAGGGCCTCCCCTCCCCCCCCCGGGGGTGCCCCTCCCCCTCTGCGGGGGGGCTGGACCCCCCCACGCAGTGACGTCACCCCCGGGGGGGGAGGGGCGGGGGGAGCCGTTAGTAATTATTAATTAGCCGTTAATAATTATTTATTCGTCACCCCCCCTCCCCCACCGGGTCCAACTCTGCCCCATTCTGGGGGGTGGGGGAGGGGTGGGGACATTTCCCCTCCCCCACCCCCTCCAATCCTCCCCTCCCCCCTCAGCAGCCGCCGCCCCTCCCCCACTCTGCCGCCGCCGCCGCCTGGGGGGGTGGGGGAGGGGCGGGGGGTGGGGGAGGGGCAGCAGGGTGGGGGAGGGGCCGCGCCGGACGCTGTTTTCTGTGAAAACTTTGGCCGGGGGGGGAGGGGCGAACCCCCCCCCCCCCCCTTTTGTATATTTTGTACATTATTAATAAAGTTTGGGGAGAAACCCCGGAAACCAGAGAGGCTGCTGGGGGAGGGGCGGGGTCACCGCGGGGTCACCCTGGGGTCACTCGGGGTCATTTGGGGTCACTCAGGGTCACTCAGTCACTGGAAACCCGGGGGAGGGGGCCGTGATGTCACTCCACTGACCACACCCACACAGACCACGCCCACGATGACCACGCCCACTCCGCCATTGCTCCGCCACCGTTTTATTCCTCCCAGTGCCCCCTGCTGGTCACTCTGGTCACTGCAGCCACTCCAGCGGTCACTGTGGTCACTCCAATGGTTGCCACGGTCACTCCGGTGGTCACTCTGGTCACTGTGGTCACTTGGGTGGTCACTCTCATGCTGACCACACCCACTGAACATGACCACACTGACCACACCCACACCGACCACACCCACACCGACCACACCCACACTGACCACGCCCACTCCACCGTTGCTCCACCACCGTTTTATTCCTCCCCGTGCCCCCTGCTGGTCACTGCGGGTAACTGCGGCCACTCCAGCGGTCACTGCGGCCACTCTGCTGGTCACTCTCGTCATTTGGGTGGTCACTCTCACGCTGACCAGACCCACTGAACATGACCACACTGACCACACCCACACTGACCACGCCCACACTGACCACGCCCACTCCGCCATTGCTCTGCCACCATTTTATTCCTCCCTGTGCCCCATGCGGGTCACTGCGGCCACTCCAGCGGTCACTGCGGTCACTGGGGTGGTCACTGCGGTCATTCTGGTAACTCAGGTGGTCACTGCGGTCACTCTGCTGGTCACTCTGGTCACTCTGGTCACTCTCACACTGACCACACCCACTGAACATGACCACACTGATCATACCCACAGTGACCACACCCACATTGAACACACCCACACTGACCACGCCCACTCCGCCATTGCTTCACCCTCATTTTATTCCTTCCCGTGCCCCCTGCTGGCCACTGCGGTCACTGCGGCCACTCCAGCGGTCACTGCGGCCACTGCTGGTCACTCTGGTCACTGCGGTCACTGCGGCCACTCCAGCAGTCACTGTGGTCACTGCTGGTCACTCTGGTCACTGCGGTCACTGCGGCCACTCTGCTGGTCACTCTCGTCATTTGGGTGGTCACTCTCACTCTGACCAGGCCCACTGAACATGACCACACTGACCACACCCACACCGACCACTCCCACACTGACCACACCCACACTGACCACGCCCACACTGACCACGCCCGCTCCGCCATTGCTCCGCCACCATTTTATTCCTCCCTGTGCCCCCTGCGGGTCACTGCGGTTCACTGCGGCCACTCCAGCGGTCACTGCGGCACTGACCACGCCCACACTGACCACCAAACCGACCACGCCCAGACAAACCACGCCCACTCCGCCATTGCTCCACCACCATTTTATTCCTCCCCGTGCCCCCTGCTGGCCACTGCGGGTAACTGCGGCCACTCCGGTGGTCACTCTGTCGGTCAGTCTGGTCACTCCGGTCACCGCGGTCACTCCGGCGGTCACTCGCGGGGCCGGTGCACCATGACCTCGCCCAGCGCCTCCAGCACCTCGCGCTTGTAGTCGTCGAAGTCGCCGTCGATCTGGCTCAGGCCCTGCTCCTCCACCACCCACAGCTGGCAGTTGGTCTCGGTGATCAGCCGCGCGTCGTGGCTCACCACGATCACCGCTGCGACGGCGCCGTGACGTCAGCGCGACGTCAGTGTGACGTCACGCCCACCCCGCGCGGCCCCGCCCAGGCCCCGCCCCTTCGGTTCCCAGTGGTGGCGTCGCCAAGGCGTCGATGGATTCGTTGGCGATGACGTCACCATGACGTCACCGTGATGTTAATGTGACGTCAGCATTGGGGTCCATTCTTGGGGCGTTTTGGGTCCATTTTTGGGGTATTTTTAATATATTTTTGGGGCAATTTTGTTCTATTTCTGGGGCGTTTGTGACCTGTTTTGGGGCAATTTTGATCAATTTTTGAGAAACTTTGATCCATTTTTGGCTCATTTTTGATCAATTTTTGGGGCATTTTTGGTCCATTTTTGGGGCAATTTTGATCCATTTTTGGGCATCTCCTTTACCAATCTTTGGGGGATTTTTTCCCTCCCGCTAATTCACATTTTCGGGATCCCTCTCCCCTTTTCTGGGGTCCCTCTCCCTATTTTTAGGCGTGACATCATTGCCATAGGCCCCGCCCACCCCTGGCCCCGCCCAGGCCCCGCCCAGGCCCCACCTCCTTTGTACTCGTTGATGGCGTCGGCCAGGGCGTCGATGGATTCGATGTCCAGGTTGTTGGTGGGCTCGTCCTGGGGGGCCCAGGGGGCGCTCAGGTGAGCTCACACCTGGCCACGCCCCTCCCTGCATGGCCACGCCCCTCCCAGACCAGCCACGCCCTCCTGGCCCCACCCAAACCCCGCCCAGGGCCGTTATTGGGGTAAGAACAGATGGGGAGGGGTCACCCAGGTGAGGTCACACCTGGCCCCGCCCCCGCTGGCCCCGCCCCTTTAGGCCCCGCCCCCTCACCAGGATGAGCACGTCGGGCTCCCGGCAGGCGAGTTCGGCGAACACCACGCGCGCCTTCTGCCCGCCTGCGGAAAGGGGCGGGGCTTAGCCACCGCGGCTGGCCACACCCTCCCCGCGGCTGGCCACACCCTCCCTGCGGCTAGCCACACCCACTGGGCTCATAGCCACGCCCGTAGAAGCAAGCCACACCCCCACGTACTAACCACACCCATCCATGTCCAAGCCACGCCCATCCAGGTCTTAGCCACGCCCTCTACATCCCTCCCCACACCTCCCAGGTGCTAGCCACGCCCACCCAGGCACTAGCCACACCCTTCTAAGTCATAGCCACGCCCCCTAGATGCTAGCCACACCTCTCCAGACACCAGCCACACCCTCCCAGGTGCTAGCCCCACCCCCTTAACACCAGCCACGCCTTTGCAGACACTAGCCACGCCCATGCAGGTGATAGCCACGCCCCCCACATCCCTCCCCACACCCCATAGACAGTAGCCACACCCTCCTATGTGATAGCCACACCCCCTAACACTAGCCACAACTTCCTATGTGATAGCCACGCCCCCAAAACACTAGCTACTCCTTTGTAGACACTGGCCACGCCCTTTCAGGCGATAGCCACGCCCTCCACATCCCTCCCCACACCCGCTAGACAGTAGCCACGCCTTTGCAGACACTAGCCACGCCCATCCAGGTACGAGCCACGCCCTCCCCACGCCCGCCAGGTGCCGGCCCCGCCCCCCGGGGCGGCGGCCCCGCCCACCCGAGAGCTTGGCGATCTGCAGGGTGTGGGCGTGGCCCTCGAGGCCGAAGCGGCCGAGGCAGCGCCGCGCGTCCTGGTGCGCCAGGTTGAAGCTGCGCTGCAGGAACTCGGCCGCCGTCTCCTCCAGCCGCAGCTGCTCGGCCGCCTGCTGGTTGAAGAACCCCACCTTCTGCAGGGGGGGCGGGGCCGCGTCAGGGACACGCCCACGGGACACGCCCATTGACCCATGATGGGCCACGCCCACCCCAGAGCTGCCACACCCATCCCTGACCTGCCATGCCCATCCCCCACTGCTGGTTGAAGAACCCCACTTTCTGCGGGGGGGCGGGGCCACATCACGGACACGCCCATCCACCCATGGCCACACCCATCCCGGTGTGGCCACACCCACCCCTGACCTGCCACACCCACCCCCCACTGCTGGTTAAAGAACCCCACCTTCTGCAGGGGGGCGGGGCCGCATCAGGGACACGCCCCTTGGCCACACCCACCACATCAGCCCCTCCCCGGCTCAAATTTCGCTTCAGGAGGTGCCGCCCCAGGTGAGGCCACACCCATCCCCATTAGGCCACACCCCCTTTTGACCACGCCCCTTTATGTTTGCATGTGGATCCACACCTCCAACCACACCCATTTAAGCCCCACCCCTTCCCCTTGTCAATGTCAACCCTATTTAGGCCCCGCCTCTTTCTACCAATCAAAGCCACGCCCCCGTGGCCCCGCCCTCCCCGTGGCCCCGCCCCCCGTGGCCCCGCCCCTTTACCAGCCGGTGGTTGCGCCTCATCTGCCCCCGGAGCTGCGGAGAACCGGGGGGGAAAGGGTTAAAAACCCCCAATTTCGGGGTCTCCCGAGGTTCGGGGCTCGGCCCCGGTTTGGGGGGGTTCCCCCAGTTTTTGGGGTTTTCCCCCCAAATTTTGGGATTTTCCCCCCAATGTTTGGGGATGTTTTCCCCCATTTTGGGGACATTTCCCCCCAATTTTTGAAGAATTTTCCCCCTAACTTTGGGCTTTTTTCCACCAATTTTTGGGAACATTTCCCCCATTTTTGGGGTTTTTCCCCCCCAGTTTTTAGGAATCTTTTCCTCCTTTTTTGGGAATCTCTTCCCCCACTTTCGAGGATTCTGGGACATTTTGGATCCACTCTTGGAGCATTTTAGGTCCATTTTTTGAGTATTTTGGATCCATTTTTTTGGTATTCCCCGTTTTTCTGGTTTTTTCCCCCATTTCATGCTCCCAAATCCCATTTTTTCTTTTTTTTTCACATTTTTTCCCCCATTCTTTTGGGTTTTTTCCCCATTTTCGTGCTCCCCAATCCCATTTTTAAGATTCTTTCCCCATTTTTTCAGTTTTTTCCCATTTTTTTCAGTTTTTTCCCCATTTTCGTGCTCCCCAATCCCATTTTTCCAGGTCTTTTCCCATTTTTTTCAGTTTTTTTCCCATTTTTTCCAGGTTTTTTCCCCATTTTTTCCGTTTTTTCCCCCATTTTCATTTTCCCCCATTCCCGTTTCTCCGTTTTTCCCATTTCCCGTGTTTTTCCCCCGTTTTCCTGCTCCCCAATCCCATTTTTACAGTATTTTTCCCCATTTTTTTCAGTTTTCCCCCTGTTTTCATGCTCCCCATTCCCATTTTTTCAGTTTTCCCCCATTTTTTCAGTTTTTTTCCCCGTTTTCTTGCTCCCCAATCCCATTTTTTCCAGGTTTTTTCTCCATTTTTCCCCTTTTTTTCCCCATTTTTTTCAGTTTTTCCCCATTTTTTTCAGTTTTTCCCCATTTTTTTTTCAGTTTTCCCCCCGTTTTTTCGTTTTTTTCCCCCATTTTTTCCAGTTTTTTTTCCCCATTTTTTCCGTTTTTTCCCCCATTTTCATTTTCCCCCATTCCCATTTCTCAGTTTTTCCCATTTCCCGTGTTTTTCCCCCGTTTTCGTGCTCCCCAATCCCATTTTTACAGTATTTTCCCCCATTTTTTTCAGTTTTCCCCCTGTTTTCATGCTCCCCATTCCCATTTTTTCAGTTTTCCCCTATTTTTTCAGCTTTTTCCCCGTTTTCATGCTCCCCAATCCCATTTTTTCCAGGTTTTTTCTCCATTTTACCCCATTTTTTTCCCCATTTTTTTTCGTTTTTTTCCTCATTTTTTTCAGTTTTTCCCCATTTTTTTTCAGTTTTCCCCCCATTTTTTCGTTTTTTCCCCCATTTTTTCCAGTTTTTTTCCCCATTTTTTCCGTTTTTTTTTCCCCCATTTTCATTTTCCCCCATTCCCGTTTCTCCGTTTTTCCCGTTTCCCGTGTTTTTCCCCCATTTTCGTGCTCCCCAATCCCATTTTTAAGGTTCTTTCCCCATTTTTCCAGTTTTTTTCCCCATTTTTCCAGGTTTTTTCCCCATTTTTTTCAGTTTTCCCCCCATTTTTTCCCGTGTTTTTCCCCCGTTTCCGTGCTCCCCAATCCCATTTTTTCCAGGTTTTTTCTCCATTTTTCCCCATTTTTTTCCCATTTTTTTTTCAGTTTTCCCTCCATTTTTTCGTTTTTTTCCCCCATTTTTTTCAGTTTTCCCCCCATTTTTTCCGTTTTTTTCCCCCGTTTTCGTGCTCCCCAATCCCATTTTTAAGGTTCTATCCCCATTTTTCCAGTTTTTTTTCCCCATTTTCCCAGGTTTTTTCCCCATTTTTTCCGTTTTTTTCCCCCATTTTCATTTTCCCCCATTCCCATTTCTCAGTTTTTCCCATTTCCCGTGTTTTTCCCCCGTTTCCGTGCTCCCCAATCCCATTTTTTGGGGTTTTTTTCCCATTTTCCCCCGTTTCCGTGCTCCCCAATCCCATTTTTTGGGTTTTTTTCCCCATTTTCCCCCGTTTCCCCGCTCCCCGTTCCCGTTCCCCGCTCCCCGTTCCCGTTTCCCGCTGCCCGTTCCCGTGTTTTTCCCCCGTTTTCGTGCTCCCCAATCCCATTTTTTGGGGTTTTTTTTCCCCATTTTCCCCCGTTTCCATGCTCCCCATTCCCGTTTCTCCGTTTTTTTCCGTTTCCCGTGTTTTTCCCCCGTTTCCGTGCTCCCCAATCCCATTTTTTGGGGTTTTTTCCCCATTTTCCCCCGTTTCCCGCTCCCCGTTCCCGTTTCCCGCTGCCCGTTCCCGTGTTTTTCCCCCGTTTCCGTGCTCCCCAATCCCATTTTTTGGGGTTTTTTCCCCATTTTTCCCCGTTTCCCGCTCCCCAATCCCATTTTTTGGGTTTTTTTCCCCATTTTCCCCCGTTTCCACGCTCCCCGTTCCCGTTTCCCGCTCCCCGTTCCCGTTTCCCGCTGCCCGTTCCTGTGTTTTTCCCCCGTTTCCGTGCTCCCCAATCCCATTTTTTGGGGTTTTTTCCCCATTTTCCCCCGTTTCCATGCTCCCCGTTCCCGTTTCCCGTTGCCCGTTCCCGTGTTTTCCCCCCGTTTCCGTGCTCCCCAATCCCATTTTTTGGGTTTTTTTCCCCATTTTCCCCCGTTTCCGTGCTCCCCGTTCCCGTTTCCGTTCCCGTACCGGCGCCAGGGCCCCGGTGAGCAGCTGCAGCAGGGTGCTCTTCCCGACGCCGTTGGGGCCCACGATGCACACTGCGGCAACGGCGGCGTTGGGGGCGGTTCGGGGATTTCGGGGCAATTTGGGGGGATTTTGGGGAATTTGGGGCAACTTCTGGGGGATTTGGGGCTGTTTTGGGGGGTTTTGGGGCCATTGCGGGATTTTGGGGCAATTTTGTGGGATTTTTGGGCTGTCTTGGGACCATTGGGGGATTTCGGGGCAATTTTGAGGGATTTTGGGACATTTTGAGGCCATTTTTGGGGATTTCGGGGCAACTTTTGGGGGATTTTGGGGCCATTGGGGGATTTTGGGGCCATTTTGGGGGAATTTTGGGGGATTTTGGGGTCATTATGGGGATCTTGGGGCAACTTTTGGGACATTTCGAGGCCGTTTTTGGGTGTTTTGGAGCTGTTTTGGGGATTTTGGGGCCATTTTGGGGATTTGGAGTCACTTTGGGGATTTTGGGGCAATTTTGGGGGATTTTTGGGCCATTTTGGGGATTTTGGGGCCGTTTTAGGGATTTTGGGGCAGTTTTTGGGGGTTTTGGGGCCATTTTGGGGATTTTGGGGCGGTTTTTGGGATTTTTGGGGATTTTGGGGCGTTTTTTGGGATTTTTGGGGATTTTGGGGCGGTTTTTGGGGATTTTGGGGCCGTTTTTAGGGATTTTTGGGGATTTTGGGGCAGTTTTTGCGGGTTTTTGGGTGGTTTTTGGGTATTTTGGGGGGTTTTGGGGATTTCAGGGCAGGTTTTGCAGGTTTTGGGGCCATTTTGGGGGGTTTTGGGGCGGGTTTTGGGTATTTTTGGGGGTTTTGGGGCGGTTTTCGGGTCCCACCTCGGGACTCCATGTCGATGCCGAAGTCCAGGTTGCGGAACAGCAGCTCCTGCCCCTCGTAGCCAAAATCCACCCCTGGGGTCGGGGAAATTCAGCATTTTTGGGGGAAATTCAGGATTTTTTGGGGGGAAATTGTCATTAAATCCCCCAACCCCCCCTAAAATCCCCCAAAATCCCAGAAACTCCCCCAAAAACCCCTGAAATCCCCCCTAAAACCCCTCAAAATCTCCCCAAAAACTCCGAAATCCCCCCAAATCCTCCCAAAAACCCCAAAATCCCCCCAGACCCCCCCAAATATGCCCCAAAAGCCCCCCAAAAATCCCCAAAATGACCCCAAATCCCCCCCAAAACCCCAAACCCCCCCAGTCGGGGTGCAGACCGTGCAGGCCGAGGATGGGGGGGCTCAGGGGGGGCGGGTTGGGGAAGGTGAAGCGCACGGAATATTCCCGGGGGCGAGACCCCCTGAGACCCCCCAAAATCACCCCAAATCACCCCAAAACCACCCCGAATCATCCCCAAACGCCCTGAGGCACCCCAAAACCCCCCCAAATCACCCTGAGACCCCCCAAAATCACCCCAAAACCCCCTGAGACCCCCCAAAATCACCCCAAAATCACCCCAAAATCACCCCAAAACCCCCTGAGACCCCCCAAAATCACCCCAAATCACCCCAAATCGCCCCCAAATCACCCCAAAAGCCCCTGAGACCCCCCAAAACGTCCCCAAAATCACCCCAAAATGCCCCCAAATCCCCCTGAGACCCCCCAAAATCACCCCAAAACCCCCCCAAACCTCCTGAATCCTCCCCAATTCCCCCCAAAAATCCCCCAAAAACCCCTCCAAACCCCCCCAAAATCCCCCCCCAAACCCCCAAACCCCCCCAGTCGGGGTGCAGACCGTGCAGGCCGAGGATGGGGGGGCTCAGGGGGGGCGGGTTGGGGAAGGTGAAGCGCACGGAATATTCCCGGGGGCGCCGCAGCAGCTCCGGGGCCTCGGCCGAGCCCTCGGAGGGCGCCCGGCGGCGGCACTTCTGCTGCTTGCGGGTCAGCGCCTCCTTCGTCTGCTTCTCCTGGGGAAATCAGGGCATTTTGGGGGTTTTCTGGGATTTTCTGGGATTTTCCAGGAATTTTGGGCTTTTTTTTGGGATTTTTTGGGGGATTTTTGAAGGTTTTTAGGAGGGTTTTTTGGACTTTTTGGATTTTTTTGGGGTTTTTTTCTGCTGCTTGCGGGTCAGCGCCTCCTTCGTCTGCTTCTCCTGGAGATTGGGGGAAAATCAGGAAATTTCGGGCTTTTTGGGATTTTTTTGGGGATTTTTTGGGGGGATTTTTGGGGGTTTTTAGGGGTTTTTTTGGATTTTTTTGGGGTTTTTTTTGGGGTTTTTTTCCTGCTGCTTGCGGGTCAGCGCCTCCTTCGTCTGCTTCTCCTGGAGACTGGGAACATTTGGGGGTTTTTTGGGGTTGTCTTCGGTTTTTTGGGGTGTTTTTTGAGTTTTTTTGGTTTTTTGGGATTCTTTTGGGGTTTGTTTTGATTTTTTTTTGGTTTTTTTGGTTTTTTTGGTTTTTTGGAGCCCTCACCGCCTGCTTGGTGGATTTGCCCCCGGCTTTGAGGTCCCTCAGTTTCTTCTCCTGCTTCTCAAACTGCTTCAGCAGCTCCTTCTGCTTCTGCTGGTACATCTTCTTGAAGGTCACTGCAAACGGAATTCTCCAGAAATTTCCACCATTTTCCAGAATTTTCCGGAACTTTCCATCATTTTCCCGAATTTTCCAGAATTCTGGGCCACTCCCGACCCCCCCAATTCCTGTTTTTCCCCTTTTTTTTTTCCCTCTGCTCCCAAAATTCCCAACTTTCCCCGTCCGTTTCTCATTTCCTCCCTCTTTTATTCCCATTTTCCCCATTTTCCCCCATTTTTCCCCAATTTTCCCCCAATTCCCGTCCCTTTTTTACCTTTTTCACCTTTTTTTCTTCCTCTTCCCACTCCAAACTTTCCCAACTTTCCCAATTTCTATTTTTCCTTCATTCCCATTCCCCATTTCCCCCCTGTTTATCCCATTTTCCCCCATTTTTTCCCCATTTTTCCCCATTTTTTCCCCATTTTTTGCCGTTTTTCCCCGTTTTTCCCCCAATCTCACTGTAGTTCCCCCGGTAGCAGTGCAGCCTCTGTGCGTCCAGCTGCATCAGCTCCCATCTCCCCCCATTAATTCAATTTTTCCCCATTTTTTCCCCATTTTTTGCCCTTTTTTTGCCGTTTTTTTCCCCGTTTTTCGCCGTTTTTTCCCCTTTTTTCATTTTTTTTTTCCCGTTTTCCCCCGTTTTTCCCCCAATCTCACTGTAGTTGCCCCGGTAGCAGTGCAGCCTCTGCGCGTCCAGGTGGATCATTCTCATTTCCCCCCGTTAATTCCCATTTTTTCCCCATTTTTTCCCCATTTTTTGCCCTTTTTTCGCCGTTTTTTTCGCCGTTTTTTCCCATTTTTCCCGTTTTCCCCCGTTTTTTCCCCCAATCTCACTGTAGTTGCCCCGGTAGTAGTGCAGCCTCTGCGCGTCCAGGTGGATCATTCTCATTTCCCCCCGTTAATTCCCATTTTTTCCCCATTTTTTGCCCTTTTTTTCGCCGTTTTTTTTCGCCGTTTTTTTCCCCGTTTTTCCCCATTTTTTCCCCGTTTTTCCCCATTTTTCCCGTTTTCCCCCGTTTTCACCCCAATCTCACTGTAATTCCCCCGGTAGCAGTGCAGCCTCTGCGCGTCCAGCTGCATCAGCTCCCATCTCCCCCCTATTAATTCAATTTTTCCCCATTTTTTCCCCATTTTTCGCCGTTTTTTTTTCCCATTTTCTCCCCATTTTTTCCCCATTTTCCCCCATTTTTCCCGTTTTCCCCCCGTTTTTTCCCCCAATCTCACTGTAGTTGCCCCGGTAGCAGTGCAGCCTCTGTGTGTCCAGCTGCATCAGCTCCCATCTCCCCCCTATTAATTCAATTTTTCCCCATTTTTTGCCCTTTTTTTCGCCGTTTTTTTCCCCGTTTTTTCCCCTTTTTTCATTTTTTTTTCCCGTTTTCCCCCCGTTTTCGCCCCAATCTCACTGTAATTCCCCCGGTAGCAGTGCAGCCTCTGCGCGTCCAGGTGGATCATTCTCATTTCCCCCCGTTAATTCCCATTTTTTCCCCATTTTTTGCCCTTTTTTCGCCGTTTTTTCCCCATTTTTTCCCCATTTTTCATTTTTTTTTCCCATTTTCCCCCATTTTCACCCCAATCTCACTGTAGTTGCCCCGGTAGCAGTGCAGCCTCTGCGCGTCCAGGTGGATCATTCTCATTTCCCCCCATTAATTCCCATTTTTTCCCCATTTTTTCCCCATTTTTCCCCATTTTTTTCGCCGTTTTTCCCCCATATTTTTCCCCATTTTTCCCCATTTTTTCCCGTTTTCCCCCGTTTTCACCCCAATCTCACTGTAATTCCCCCAATCTCAGTGCAGCCTCTGCGCGTCCAGGTGGATCCGCTCCCATTTCCCCCCCGTTAATTCCCATTTTCCCCCATTTTTTCCCCATTTTTTGCCCTTTTTTCGCCGTTTTTCCCCGTTTTTCCCCATTTTTCCCCATTTTTTCATTTTTTTTTCCCGTTTTCCCCCGTTTTTCCCCCAATGTCACTGTAGTTCCCCCAATCTCAGTGCAGCCTCTGCACGTACAGCTGCATCAGCTCCCATCTCCCCCCTATTAATTCAATTTTTCCCCATTTTTTCCCCATTTTTTGCCCTTTTTTCCCCATTTTTTCCCCATTTTCCCCCATTTTTCCCGTTTTCCCCCGTTTTTCCCCCAATCTCACTGTAATTCCCCCGGTCTCAGTGCAGCCTCTGCGCGTCCAGGTGGATCATTCTCATTTCCCCCCGTTAATTCCCATTTTTTCCCCATTTTTTGCCCTTTTTTCGCCGTTTTTTCCCCATTTTTTCCCCATTTTTCCCCATTTTTCCCATTTTCCCCCGTTTTTCCCCCAATGTCACTGTAGTTCCCCCAATCTCAGTGCAGCCTCTGCACGTACAGCTGCATCAGCTCCCATCTCCCCCCTATTAATTCAATTTTTCCCCATTTTTTCCCCATTTTTTGCCCTTTTTTCCCCATTTTTTCCCCATTTTCCCCCATTTTTCCCGTTTTCCCCCGTTTTTCCCCCAATCTCACTGTAGTTGCCCCGGTAGCAGTGCAGCTTCTGCGCGTCCAGGTGGATCATTCTCATTTCCCCCCATTAATTCCCATTTTTCCCCATTTTTTCCCCATTTTTTCCCCATTTTTCCCCATTTTTCCCGTTTTCCCCCTTTTTTGCCCCAATCTCACTGTAGTTGCCCCGGTCTCAGTGCAGCCTCTGCGCATCCAGCTGCATCAGCTCCCATCTCCCCCCTATTAATTCCCATTTTCCCCCTTTTTTCCCCATTTTTTGCCCTTTTTTCCCCGTTTTTTTCCCCATTTTTCCCCATTTTTCCCTGTTTTTCCCCCAATCTCACTGTAGTTCCCCCAATCTCAGTGCAGCCTCTGCGCGTCCAGCTGCATCAGCTCCCATCTCCCCCCTATTAATTCAATTTTTCCCCATTTTTTGCCCTTTTTTCCCCATTTTTTCGCCATTTTTCCCCATTTTTCCCGTTTTCCCCCGTTTTCACCCCAATCTCACTGTAATTCCCGCGGTAGTAGTGCAGCCTCTGCGCGTCCAGGTGGATGATGTCGGTGCAGACGTCGTCCAGGAAGCCCTGGTCGTGGGACACCACCAGCAGCGTCTTCTTCCAGCTCTGCAGGTAGCTGCGTTTGGGGCGAAAAACGGGGATTTTGGGAAAAGAAAATGAATTTGGGAAGTTGGAATTAGAATTGAAAAAAATTCCCCCTCAAAAAAAAAAACAACACCCTAAAAAAAACCCCAAAAAATAAAAATAAATATAAATCCGTACAAAAATCCCAACAGATAATTTTAAAAAGGAAAAAAAAAGAATTAAAAACTGAAAAATCAAAAAAAAAGAAAACAAATCCAAAAAAATCCCTAAAAAGAATAATGATATAAAAAAGTCCCCCCAAATCCCCCCAAAAAAATTCTCTCAAAGAAAATCCCCAAAAAAATCCCAAAAAATCCCTCAAAATTCACCAAAAAATCCCAAAAAGTTCTCCAAAAAATCCCAAAAAAATCACCAAAAATTCAAAAAATATCCCCAAAAAACCCCAAAAATAGCCCAAAAAATCCCTCCAAAAAATCCCAAGATATCCCAAAAAAATCCCCAGAAATTCACCAAAAATCAAAAAAAGTTCACCAAAAATCCCTAAAAAATTCCCCAAAAATCCCAAAAATAGCCCAAAAAAATCCCAAAATATCTCAAAAAATAACCCCAAAAATTCACCAAAAATCCCAAAAAGTTCACCAAAAAAAATCACAAAAAATAGTCCAAAAATTCAAAAAAAAATCCCAAAAAACCACAAAAACTCACTGAAAATCCACAAAAGTTCTCCAAAAAATAACCCCAAAAATTCACCAAAAATCCCAAAAAGTTCACCAAAAAAATCACAAAAAATTCACCAAAAATTCCAAAGAAAATCCCCAAAAATCCCAAAAAATAGTCAAAAAAAATCCCAAAATATCCCCAAAAATATCCCAAAAAATTCACCAAAAATTCACCAAAAATCCCAAAAAGTTCACCAAAACATCACAAAAAATCCACCAAAAATTAAAAAAAAATATCCCAAAAATCCGCAAAAATTCACCAAAAATGCCAAAAAATTCCCAAAAATCCTCGAATCTCCTCCCGGAATCCCCGAAATCCCCGGAATCCCCGGAATCCCCGCTGCTCTCACTTGTTGAGCCAGATGACGGCGTTCAGGTCCAGGTGGTTCGTGGGCTCGTCCAGCAGCAGCAGCGTCGGCTCCAGGAACAGCGCCCTGCGGGCACGGCGGGCACGGCTGGGGCACCTGGGGGGCTGGGGGTACACCTGGGGGGCTGGGAGACACCTGGGGGCACCTGGGGGCACCTGGGGGGGCTGGGACACACCTGGGGGGGCTGGGGGTACACCTGGGCACACCTGGGCACACCTGGGCACACCTGGGCGCACCTGGGGGGCTGGGGGTACACCTGGGGGCACCTGGGACACACCTGGGGGGCTGGGACACACCTGGGCACAGCTGGGGCACCTGGGGGGGCTGGGACACACCTGGGCACACCTGGGCACACCTGGGGGCACCTGGGGGCACCTGGGGGCACCTGGGGACACACCTGGGGGGCTGGGACACACCTGGGCACACCTGGGGGGCTGGGGGCACACCTGGGACACACCTGGGACACACCTGGGCACACCTGGGCACACCTGGGGGGGCTGGGGGTACACCTGGGCACACCTGGGGGCACCTGGGGGCACCTGGGGACACACCTGGGGGGCTGGGAGACACCTGGGCACACCTGGGCACACCTGGGCACAGCTGGGGGGCTGGGGGTACACCTGGGGGCACCTGGGGACACACCTGGGGGGCTGGGACACACCTGGGGGCACCTGGGGGGGGCTGGGACACACCTGGGCACAGCTGGGGCACCTGGGCACACCTGGGGCACCTGGGCACACCTGGGACACACCTGGGGGGCTGGGGGTACACCTGGGGGCACCTGGGACACACCTGGGGGGGCTGGGGGTACACCTGGGCACACCTGGGGGGCTGGGGGTACACCTGGGGGCACCTGGGACACACCTGGGCACACCTGGGCACACCTGGGGGGCTGGGGGTACACCTGGGGGCACCTGGGACACACCTGGGGGGCTGGGACACACCTGGGCACAGCTGGGGCACCTGGGGGGGCTGGGACACACCTGGGGGCACCTGGGGGGGCTGGGACACACCTGGGCACACCTGGGCACACCTGGGGGGCTGGGGGTACACCTGGGGGCACCTGGGGACACACCTGGGGGGCTGGGACACACCTGGGGGCACCTGGGGGGGGCTGGGACACACCTGGGGGCACCTGGGCACAGCTGGGGCACCTGGGCACACCTGGGACACACCTGGGGCACCTGGGGGCACCTCGGGGGGCTGGGGGTACACCTGGGGGCACCTGGGGACACACCTGGGGGGCTGGGAGACACCTGGGCACACCTGGGACACACCTGGGCACACCTGGGGCACCTGGGGGGGCTGGGACACACCTGGGGGCAGCTGGGGGCACCTGGGGGACACCTGGGCACACCTGGGCACAGCTGGGGCACCTGGGCACACCTGAGCACAGCGGGCACCAGGGGCACCTGGAGGGGCTGGGGTACCTGGGAGACAGCTGGAGGGGCTGGGCACAGCTGGGCACAACCGGGGGGCTGGGGGCACACCTGGGCATATCTGGGCACACCGGGGGGACAACTGGGGGACAGCTGGAGGCACCTGGGCACGGCTGAGATACACCTGGGCACACCTGGGGGCACCTGAGCACAGCTGGCGGGCCTGGGGGTACACCTGGGGGCACCTGGGGGGGCTGGGACACACCTGGGCACAGCTGGCAAACCTGGGTGCACCTGGGCCCAGCTGGGGGTACTTGGGGGGCTGAAATAACACCTGAGCTCACCTGAGCTCACCTGAGCCCACCTGGAACCCACCTGGAGCTCACCTGAGCCCACCTGGACTCACCTGAGCTCACCTGAGCTCACCTGAGCCCACCTGCACTCACCTGGCCAGGGACACTCTCATCCTCCAGCCCCCCGAGAACTTGCGGGTGGCGCGGTTCTGCATCTCGGGGGTGAAGCCCAGCCCCGCCCTGCCCCTAAACCTCACCTGGACTCACCTGGAGCTCACCTGGGCACACCTGGGCACACCTGCACTCACCTGGCCAGACTGACTCTCATCCTCCAGCCCCCTGAGAACTTGCGCGTCGCCCGGTTCTGCATCTCGGGGGTGAAGCCAAACACAGCCCCACACCTGTCCCTGTCCCTGGAGCTCACCTGAGCTCACCTGGGCACACCTGCACTCACCTGGCCAGGGACACTCTCATCCTCCAGCCCCCCGAGAACTTGCGGGTGGCGCGGTTCTGCATCTCGGGGGTGAAGCCAAACCCAGCCCCTCACCTGTCCCTGTCCCTGGAGCTCACCTGCACTCACCTGGGCACACCTGCACTCACCTGGGCACACCTGCGCTCACCTGGCCAGGGACACTCTCATCCTCCAGCCCCCCGAGAACTTGCGCGTGGCGCGGTTCTGCATCTCGGGGGTGAAGCCCAGCCCGGCCCCTCACCTGTCCCTGTCCCTGGAGCTCACCTGAGCCCACCTGGGCACACCTGCACTCACCTGGCCAGGGACACTCTCATCCTCCATCCCCCCGAGAACTTGCGCGTCGCCCGGTTCTGCATCTCGGGGGTGAAGCCAATCCCAGCCCTGCCCCTAAACCTCACCTGCACTCACCTGGGCACACCTGGACTCACCTGGCCAGGGACACTCTCATCCTCCAGCCCCCCGAGAACTTGCGGGTCGCCCGGTTCTGCATCTCGGGGGTGAAGCCAATCCCAGCCCTGCCCCTAAACCTCACCTGCACTCACCTGGGCACACCTGGACTCACCTGGCCAGACTGACTCTCATCCTCCATCCCCCCGAGAACTTGCGGGTCGCCCGGTTCTGCATCTCGGGGGTGAAGCCCAGCCCCGCCAGGATGCGCCGGGCCTTGGCCTCGGCGGCGGCGGCGCCGATGGCGCGCAGCTCCTCGTACACCTGCGCAGGTGAGCCGCGCTGGGGGGGCTGCGCGGGGCCCGGCCGGGCTCCAACGGCCCCCCCGGGTGGGTCCAGGGGGCTTTGATCCCCCCAGGTTCGGTTTAAGCCAACCCAGGTGTGCCCCAGGTGTCCCCAAGTGTGTCCCATTGTGTCCCCAGTGTCCCCAGGTGTGCCCAGGTGTGCCCAGCTGTATCCCAGGTGTGCCCAAGTGTGCCCTAAGTGTGCCCAGGTGTCCCCCAGGTGCCCCCAGGTGTGCCCCAGGTGTGCCCAGGTATGCCCCAGGTGTGCCCAGGTGTCCCCCAGGTGTCCCCAGGTATGCCCCAGGTGTGTCTCTGCTGTCCCCAAGTGTATCCCAGGTGCCCCCAGCTGTCCCCCAGCTGCCCCCCAGCTGTCCCAGGTGCCCCCAGGTGTCCCAGGTGTCCCAGGTGTGCCCCAGGTGCCCCCAGCTGTCCCCCAGGTGTATCCCAGGTGTCCCAGGTGTCCCCAGGTGTCCCCCAGCTGTCCCCCAGGTGTCCCAGGTGCCCCCAGGTGTCCCCAGCTGCCCCCCAGCTGTCCCCCAGGTGTCCCCAGGTGTCCCCCAGGTGTCCCCAGGTGTCCCCAGGTGTGCCCAGGTGTGCCCAGGTGTGCCCAGGTGTGCCTCACCTTCTCCAGGCGCTCGGCGGCCGCGTCGTCGCCGCTCTCCAGGAGCCCCTGCAGGCGCCGCTCCTCCTCCAGCAGCCGCAGCCGCTTGGTGTCGGCGCGGAGCACGGCCTGGACCGCGGGCGTGTCATCGGCCAGCACCTCTGGGACAGGTGAGAGACAGGTGTGTCAGTGCGGAGCACGGCCTGGACCGCAGGTGTGTCATCGGCCAGCACCTCTGGGACAGGTGAGAGACAGGTGTGTCAGTGCGGAGCACGGCCTGGACCGCAGGTGTGTCATCGGCCAGCACCTCTGGGACAGGTGAGAAACAGGTGTGTCAGTGCGGAGCACGGCCTGGACCGCAGGTGTGTCATCGGCCAGCACCTCTGCACAGGTAACAGACAGGTGTGTCAGTGCGGAGCACGGCCTGGACCGCAGGTGTGTCATCGGCCAGCACCTCTGCACAGGTGACACAGGTGACACAGGTGTGTCAGTGTGGAGCACGGCCTGGACCGCAGGTGTGTCATCGGCCAGCACCTCTGAGACAGGTGAGACACGTGAGAGACAGGTGTGTCAGTGCGGAGCACGGCCTGGACCGCAGGTGTGTCATCGGCCAGCACCTCTGAGACAGGTGAGACACGTGAGAGACAGGTGTGTCAGTGTGGAGCACGGCCTGGACCGCAGGTGTGTCATCGGCCAGCACCTCTGCACAGGTGAGACAGGTGACACAGGTGTGTCAGTGTGGAGCACGGCCTGGACCGCAGGTGTGTCATCGGCCAGCACCTCTGCACAGGTAACAGGTGAGACAGGTGACACAGGTGACACACAGGTGGGTCAGTGCGGAGCACGGCCTGCACAGCGGGCGTGTCATCCGCCAGCACCTCTGGGACAGGTGACACAGGTGACACACAGGTGAGACAGGTGAGACACAGGTGAGACAGGTGAGACAGACACAGGTGAGACAGGTGAGACACAGGTGTGTCAGCACGGAGCACGGCCTGCACCGCGGGGGTGTCATCGGCCAGCACCTCTGCACAGGTGACACAGGTGAGACAGGTGAGATAGGTGAGACAGGTGAGACACAGGTGTGTCAGCACGGAGCACGGCCTGCACCGTGGGCGTGTCATCGGCCAGCACCTCTGGGACAGGTAACAGGTGAGACACAGGTGAGACAGGTGAGACAGGTGACACAGGTGACACACAGGTGAGACAGGTGAGACAGATGACACAGGTGAGACACAGGTGAGACAGGTGACACACAGGGGTGTCAGCACGGAGCACGGCCTGCACGGCGGGCGTGTCATCGGCCAGCACCTCTGGGACAGGTGACACACAGGTGAGACACAGGTGACACAGGTGAGACACAGGTGAGACAGGTGAGACAGGTGAGACAGGTGAGACAGGTGAGACAGGTGACACAGGTGTGTCAGCATGGAGCACGGCCTGCACCACGGGGGTGTCATCAGCCAGCACCTCTGCACAGGTGACACAGGTGACACACAGGTGAGACAGGTGACACAGGTGAGACAGGTGAGACACAGGTGAGACAGGTGACACACAGGTGTGTCAGCATGGAGCACGGCCTGCACCGCGGGCATGTCATCCACCAGCACCTCTGGGACAGGTAACAGGTGAGACAGGTGAGACAGACACAGATGACACACAGGGGTGTCGGCGCGGAGCACGGCCTGCACCGCGGGCGTGTCATCGGCCAGCACCTCTGCACAGGTGACACAGATGACACACAGGTGAGACAGGTGACATAGGTGAGACACAGGTGAGACAGGTGAGACAGGTGACACAGGTGAGACACAGGTGACACACACGGGTGTCAGCACGGAGCACGGCCTGCACGGCGGGCGTGTCATCGGCCAGCACCTCTGGGACAGGTGACTCACAGGTGAGACACAGGTGACACAGGTGGGACAGAGGTGAGACACAGGTGTGTCATCGGCCATAACCTCTGGGACAGGTACAGGACAGGTGAAGTCCCAGGTGTATTCCAGCCATGCCCAGGTGTGCCCAGGTGTGCCCCAGATGTGCCCAGGTGTATCTCAGGTGTACCCACGTGCCCCCAGGTGTATCCCAGATGCCCCCAGGTGCTCCCAGGTGTGCCCAGGTGCCCCCAGGTGTATCTCAGGTGCCTCCAGGTGTATCTCAGGTGTATCCCAGGTGCCCCCAGGTGCCCCCAGGTGTATCTCAGGTGCCCCCAGGTGTATCCCAGGTGCCCCAGGTGCCCCAGGTGTATCTCAGGTGTGCCCAGGTGTATCTCAGGTGCCTCCAGGTGTGCCCAGGTGTATCCCAGGTGCCCCAGGTGTGCCCAGGTGTATCTCAGGTGCCTCCAGGTGTATCCCAGGTGTATCCCAGGTGCCCCCAGGTGTATCTCAGGTGCCTCCAGGTGTATCCCAGGTGCCCCCAGGTGCCCCCAGGTGTATCTCAGGTGCTCCCAGCTGCCCCCAGGTGTCCCCAGGTGTGCCCAGGTGTGCCCAGGTGTATCTCAGGTGTATCCCAGGTGCCCCCAGCTGCCCCCAGGTGCCCCCAGGTGCCCCAGGTGTGCCCACCTTGCTCGCAGAGCAGCACGTCGATGTTGGGGGGGATGCTCAGCGCTCTGTTGTTGATGTGCTTCAGCAGCGTCGTCTTCCCCTTCCTGCCAGCACCCAAAATCCACCCAAAATCACCCAAAATCACCCCAAAAATTACCCCAAAATCACCCCAAAATCCACACAAAATCCACCCGAACATCACCCTAAATTACCCCAAAAATTACCCCAAAAGCACCCCAAAAGCACCCCAATAATTACCCCAAAATCCACCCAGAATTACCCCAAAATCACCCCCAAAATTACCCCAAAATCCACCCTAAATTACCCCAAAATCCGCCCAAAACTACCACAAAATTACCCCAAAATCCACCCAAAATTCACCCAAAAATTACCCCAAAATCACCCAAAATCACCCCAAAAGCACCCAAAAAGTTACCCCAAAATCACCAAAAATCCACACAAAATTACCCCAAAATCCATCCAAAAATTACCCCAAAATCCACCCAAAATCACCGAAAATTACCCCAAAATCACCCAAAATCCACACAAAATTACCCCACATCCACCCGAAACTCACCCAAAATTACCCCAAATCCACCCAGAATTACCCCAAAATCCACCAGAATTACCCCAAAATCCACCCAAAATTATCCCAAAATCACCCAAAAATTCACGCTCACAATTAACCCCGTAAGTCCCAGATTGCCCAAAACCCCGGGATTTGGCCCCGAACGCACCCGTGGGGCCCCACGAGGCCGTAGCGCCTCCTCCGGGCCCTGAACCGCCCCAAAACCCCCAGAATTCACCCCAAAACCCCAGAATTCACCCCAAAACCCCAGAATGAACCCCAAAACCCCAGAATGAAACCAAAACCCCCAGAATTCACCCCAAAACCCCAGAATGGACCCCAAAACCCCAGAATGGACCCCAAAACCCCAGAATTCACCCCAAAACCCCCAGAATTCACCCCAAAACCCCAGAATAAACCCAAAACCCCAGAATGGACCCCAAAACCCCAGGATTCACCCCAAAACCCCCAGAATTCACCCCAAAACCCCAGAATAAACCCAAAACCCCAGAATGGACCCCAAAACCCCAGAATTCACCCCAAAACCCCCAGAATTCACCCCAAAACCTCAGAATTCACCCCAAAAGCCCAGAATGAACCCCAAAACCTCAGAATGGACCCCAAAACCCCCAGAATTCACCCCAAAACCCCAGAATTCACCCCAAAACCTCAGAATTCACCCCAAAAGCCCAGAATGAACCCCAAAACCTCAGAATGAACCCCAAAACCCCAGAATGGACCCCAAAACCCCCAGAATGGACCCCAAAACCCCAGAATGGACCCCAAAACCTCAGAATTCACCCCAAAACCCCAGAATTCACCTCAAAACCCCCAGAATTCACCCCAAAACCTCAGAATGAACCCCAAAACCCCGGGATTCACCCCAAAACCGCAGAATGGACCCCAAAGCCCCAGAATGGACCCCAAAACCCCAGAATGGACCCCAAAACCCCCCGAATTCACCCCAAAACCCCAGAATGGACCCCAAAACCCCAGAATGGACCCCAAAACCCCAGAATGGACCCCAAAACCCCAGAATTCACCCCAAAACCCCCAGAATGGACCCCAAAACCCCCAGAATTCACCCCAAAACCTCAGAATTCACCCCAAAACCCCAGAATGGACCCCAAAACCCCCAGAATTCACCCCAAAACCTCAGAATTCACCCCAAAACCCCAGAATGGACCCCAAAATCCCCAGAATTCACCCCAAAACCCCAGAATGGACCCCAAAACCCCAGAATGGACCCCAAAACCCCAGAATGGACCCCAAAAGCCCCAAATTGCCCAAAATCCCGGGATTTGAGCCCAAACGCACCCGTTGGGCCCCACGAGGCCGTAGCGGCGCCCGGCCACGATGAAGAGGTCGGCGTTGACGAAGAGCTCCTTGCCGTGAGCTGAGATGCTGAACTTCTCCAGCTGGAAAACGGGGAGAAAACGGGGGGAAAAGGGGAAAAAGGGGAAAAACGGGGAAAAAACGGGGAAAAATGGGGGAAAATGGGGAAAAAATGGGGGAAAATGGGGAAAAAATGGGGGGGAAATTGGGGAAAATGGGGGGAAATGGGGGAAAATGGGGGGAAATGGGAAAAATGGGGCAAAAATGAGGGAAAATGGGGAAAAAATTGGGGGGAAATGGGGGGAAAATGGGGGGAAATGGGGGAATGGGGAAAAATGAGGGGGAAACGGGAAAAAAAGGGGGAGGAATGAGGAAACACGGGAAAAAACGGAATTTTGGGGGGGAAAAAGAGGGAAATGGGAAAAAATGGGGAAAATTGGGGAAAAAACCAGAAAAAAATGGGGGGAAAACGAGGAAAAATTGGAAAAAAATGGGGAAGAAATTGAAGAAAAATGAGAGGAAAATGGGAAAAAACCCCAGAGAAACCCAGGGAAAATGGGAGAAAATAGGAACCCAATGGGGCCTTTGAGATCCCCAGGTGGATTTTGGCCCCGCCCAGGTGGGTTTGGCCCCGCCCAGGCGGGTCTGGCCCCGCCCAGGTGCCCAGGTGCGCCGGGCTCACCTTGATGTCGGAGGCGTTCTCCAGCATGGCCTGGCGCGAGGAGAGCTCCGCCTGCGACACCGCGAAGTCGCCCTCGCCCGTCATGGCCGCCGCCCGCAGCGACGCCACCTGCCGCTCAAACTCCGCCTGGGCGGGGCCGGGGGTCAGGGACACGCCCACCACCGGCCACGCCCACTGTCATGGCCGCCGCCCGCAGCGACGCCACCTGCCGCTCAAACTCCGCCTGGGCGGGGCCGGGGGTCAGGGACACGCCCACCACCGGCCACGCCCACTGTCATGGCCGCCGCCCGCAGCGACGCCACCTGCCGCTCAAACTCCGCCTGGGCGGGGCCGGGGGGTCAGGGACACGCCCACCACCGGCCACGCCCACTGTCATGGCCGCCGCCCGCAGCGACGCCACCTGCCGCTCAAACTCCGCCTGGGCGGGGCCGGGGGGTCAGGGACACGCCCACCACCGGCCACGCCCACCAGGGACACGCCCACTGTCATGGCCGCCGCCCGCAGCGACGCCACCTGCCACTCAAACTCCGCCTGGGCGGGGCCGGGGGTCAGGGACACGCCCACCATAGGCCACGCCCACCGTTTAGACACGCCCACTGTCATGGCCGCCGCCCGCAGCGACTCCACCTGCCACTCAAACTCCAGGTAAGGAACACGCCCACCGGGACACACCCATTGAGGACACGCCCACCACAGGACACGCCTGCATGTGGGAATGGTCCTGGGATAGGCCACGCCCACATGCCTGGACACACCCCCAGGAAATCCACACCCCCTGGACCACACCCAGTTAGGCCACGCCCACAGAAAGCCGTGCTCAGTTAGGCCACGCCCATTAAATCACACATAATGAGGCCACACCCAAAACTACCACACCCACTTAGGCCACACCTACAAAGAACCACACCCAGCTAGGCCACACCCACAAGCGGACACACCTGGTTAAGCCACACCCACATGGGAGGCCACACCCACCACAGGCCACACCCCCAAACAATGCTACTGTGTTAAACCACGCCCCCAGCCATAAACCCAGGCCACGCCCTGCTGAGGTGCTGCACTGATGCCACGCCCACAGTGAAGCCCCGCCCCCTCCAGGCTCCGCCCCTCACCTGCTTCTTCATCTTCTTCTTGTCCTTCTTGCTGAGGCGAGCGTCCGGCCCCGCCCCCGGCCCCGCCCCCGGCCCCGCCCCCGCCACGCCCTCCTGGGGAGACGGAACGGGAGAAATGGGGGAAAATCAGCCAAAAACGGGAAAAATCAACAAAAAATGGGAAAAAATCACCCAAAAATGGGCAAAAATCACACAGAAACAGGGAAAAACAGGAAAAAACGGGAAAAAATCACCCAAAAACGGGGGAAAATCAACAAAAAAATGGATAAAAATCACCCCAAAATGGGCAAAATGGGCAAAAATGGGCAAAAACGGGAAAAAATGACCAAAAATCACCAAAAAATATCCACAAATATCCCAAAATAACCCCAAATATTCCCAAAATATCTCCAAAAATCCCAAAATAACCCAAAATGTATCCAAGATATCACAAAATAAACCCCAAATATTCCAAAAACAGTCCAGAATAGCCCAAAATACCCAAAATAATATCCAAAATATCCCAAAATATCCCCAAAATACCCCAAATCAACTCCAAAAATATCCCAAAATATTCTAAAACGACCCCCAAAATCCTCAAAATTCCTCAAAATCCCCTAGATTATCAAAAAAACCACCCCAAAATTCCCCCAAAATCCCCCCACATCCCCCAAATCCCCACTCACGGCGTCGCTTCCCTTCCGGGCTCCTTCCTCCTCCTCCTCCTCCTCTTCCTCCTCCTCGTCCCTCAGGGCCCCGAATTTGTTCTGTCCCAAAAAAACCCCCAAAAATTCCCAAAATTTGGGGACTCACATGTCAGAAACCCCAAATTTTGGCGTCTGTCCCCCAAAAAATCCCAATTTTGGAGTCTCCATCCCCCAAAAAAACCCCAAATTTTGGGGTTTCACCCCCAAAATAATCCAAAAATCCGCAAAATTTGGAATTTCCCACCCAAAAACCCCAAAAATCCCCAAATTCCCCCTGACCTTCCTGCCCGGGGCCTCCTCGGAGCCTTCCTCCTCCTCCTCCTCCTCCTCCTCCTCCTCGTCGTCGCTGCGCGGCTTCCCCTGAGGATCGGGGACAAAAATGAGAAAATCCCAAAAATTTGGGACATTTTGGGAGGTTGGAAATGGGAACAGCCCAGAAATTGGGGGGAAAACCAAAAAATTGGGGAAAAAAAACCCCAAAATTGGAGAAAAAACGTAAAAAAATTGGGGGAAAACCCCAAAAAATTGGGGAAAATCCCCCCCAAAAAAAAGGGAACAACCCCAAAAAATTGGGGGGAAAAACAAAAAATTGGGAAAAAAACAAAAACTGGGAAAAACCAAAAAAAATTTGGGGAAAAAAACCCCAAAATTGGGAAAAAAACCAAAAATTGAGAAAAAAAAACCCCAAAATTTTGGGAAAATACCCCAAGAATTGGGGAAAAACCCCCAAAATTGGGGAAACCCCCCCCAGAAATTAGGGAAAAAAAAGAAATATTGGGGAAAACCCCCAAAAATTGGGGAAAACCCCAAGAAATTCAGGAAAAAAACCCCAAAAATTGGGGAAATCCCCCCAAAAAATAGGGAAAAAACCCAAGAATTGGGGAATACCCCAAAAAATTGGGAAAAATACAACAAATGGGGGGAAAAAACCAAAAAAATTGGGAAAATCATGAAAAATTAGGGAAAACCCCAGAAATTGAGGAAAAAAACCCCAAAAATTGGGAAAAAATCCCAAAAAATTGAGTAAAAAAACCCAAAAACTGGGGAAAACTCAAAAAAACTGGGCAAAAAATGCCAAAAATTGGGAAAATCCCTCCTAAAATTGAGGAAAAAACCCCAAAAATTGGGAAAAACCCCAAAAATTTTCTGGAAAAAACCCCAAAAATTGGGAAAAGCCCGAAATTGTTCACCTGCTTCTTCGCCGGGGCCTTCTCCTTCCTGGGTTCTTCTTCCTCCTCCTCGCGGCCTCCTCTTCCTCCTGCCGAGCACCATTTGGGGATTTTGGGGAATTTTGGGGTTTTTTGAGGGATTTTGGGGTTTTTTTTCAGAGATTTTGGGTCTTTTTCCAGACATTTGGGGGTTTTTTCCCCAAATTTTGAGGTTTCCTCAGGAATTTTAGGGGTCTCGTCCAAGAATTTGGGGGTTTTTTTGGAGGGATTTGAGATTTTCCCAGGGATTTTGGGGTTTTTTGGGGGATTTTGGATTTTTTTAAGGGATTTTGGGATTTTTTGGGGGATTTTGGGATTTTTTAAAGCGATTTTGGGGTTTTTTTGGGGGGAATTTTGGGATTTTTCTTCAGGAATTTGGGTTTTTTCAGTACTTTGGGGTTTTTGAGAGATTTTAGGGGTTTTTTTGTCACAGATTTTGGGTTATTTTTTATTTTTCAGGAATTCTGGGGTTTTTTTGAGAAGATTCTGGGGTTTTTTTCAGCAACCATGACTTTTTTCCAGGAATTTTGGGATTACTCTGAGGAATTCTGGAGCTTTTTGAAAGATTGAAGATTTTTTTCAAGGGATTTTGAGGTTTTTTAGGAAACTCAGAGTTTTTTCCCACCCCATTTTGCTTTTTCCCCCAAAACTTTGGAATTTTTTCCCCAAATTTTGGAATTTTTCCTCAAAATTTCTTTTTTTTTGGTGGGATTTTGGTTTTTTTCTCAACCAGTTAGGGGTTTTTTTCCCAGCTTTTAGGATTTTTTTAAATTTCCCCCTTTTCCCCAGGATTTTGGGGTGAATTTTGGGGTTTTTTCAGGAAATTTCGCTGTCCCCACCTTGCTGCTTCTGCCCTTGGTCTCCTTCCTCTCCTCCTCCTCCTCTTCCTCGCTCTGCTCCCGGCTCAGCGCAGCGAAAACATTCCCACCCTAAAAAAAACCCCAAAAACCCCAAAAAACCCCAAATGATTCCCTTTCCCCAACCCCACCCGCTGCCCCCAAAACCTCCCCAAATTCCCACTTTTTCTGGAATTTTCCCCCTTTTTTTTAAAGATTCTCCTTCAAAATTCCCATTTTTGGGGCATTTCCCCCCATTTTTTGGTGGTTTCCTCCCCATTTGGGGAAATTTTCCCCATTTTTGAGGATTTTCCCCATTTTTGGGAGTGAACCGTCCCCCATTTTTAGGGATTTTCCCCCATTTTAAGGGATTTTTCCCATTTCTGGGAGTGATTTTGCCCAATTTTGAGGGATTTTCCCCATTTTTGGGGATTTTCCCATTTTTGGGAGTGATTTTCCCCCATTTTTTGGGATTTTTCCCCATTTTTGGGAGTGAATCGTCCCCCATTTTTAGGGATTTTCCCCCAGTTTTGAGGAATTTTCCCCATTTTTCTGGATTTTTTCCCATTTTCCCCCCATCTCATTCAATTTTTTTCCCTTTTTTTTTCTGTTTTCCCCCCTTTTTATGGATTTTTTCCTTTTTTTCCCATTTTTTCTCTTTTTCCCCATTTTCCTCCATTTTTTCTTATTTTTCCCCATTTTTTCCCATTTTTCCCCATTTTCCCCATTTTCACCCATATTTTCCCCCAATTTCTCCCATTTTCCCCCAATTTTTCCCCATTTCCCCCCATTTTTTCTCATTTTCCCCCATTTTCCCCCAATTTTTCCCATTTTCCCCCCATTTTCCCCCCATTTTTCCCCATTTCCATCCCATTATCCCCCATTTTTTCTCCCCTTTTTCCCCATTTCCCCCCCATTTTCCCCCAATTTTTCCCCATTTTTCCATTTCCCCCCAATTTTTCCCCATTTCCCCCTGTTTTTTCCCATTTTCCCCCATTTTCCCCCCAATTTCCCCCCATTTTTCCCCCCTTCCCCCCTCACCTTCCTCCTCCTCGCTCCCCTCCTCGCCGCCGGCCCTGGGGCAGATTTTGGGGAGGGGTCACCGGGGGGGTCCCCGCAGGCCCCGCCCCCCCGGCCCCGCCCATTCCCTTCCAGAACCTTCCTCCTCCTCCTCCTCCTCCTCCTCGTCGGCCCGCGGCCGCCAGGGCCCGCAGCCGCCGGCTAAGCTCCTCCTCCTCGGGCTCAGGCTCCGCCCCCCGCGGCCGACGCCCCTCCTTCCGCCGCTCCCGCTTCCGCCGCGACCCCTGGGGGGGGAATTATGCTAATTAGCTCCTAATTAGCCGCTCGATTGGCGCCCCGTGACTTGGATCCTGTCTGGGTTTGGCTCCGCCCATTTTAGCCCCACCCCTTTAAGCCCCACCCCCTGCAGCCCCACCCACCCCCTTCCTCTTTAAGCCCCACCCATTTTTGCCCCTCCCCCTTAGCCTTAAATTCTTTTAGCCCCGCCCCTTTCAGTATTCACCCCTTCAGCCCCTCCCATCTAAGCCCCACCCCTTTTAGCCCCACCCCCTTTGATACCTCCAGCCCCTGCCATTTTAGCCCCTCCCACCTTAGCCCCTCCCCTTTAACCGCTTACCCTTTTTAGGCCCCTCCCCATGAACGCTTCATCCCTTTTAGCCCCTCCCCTTTAGCCCCACCCCTTTTAGCCCCTCCCCTTTTGCCTCACCCATTTAAGCCCCTCCCATTTAACCACACCCCATTACACCCACCCCACTCCAGCCCCACCCCTTTTAGCCCCTCCCTTCCCCTCAATCCCTCCCCTTTAAGCTCCTCCCCTCATTTAGCTCCTCCCACCACACCCTTTTAGCCCCACCCCCTTTTCTCCTTTAGCCCATCCCCTTTAAACCCCGCCCCTTTAAGCCCCACCCACCCCATTAACCCCCTTTAACCCCGCCCCCTCACTAACCCCTCCCCATCTACCTAATTAGCATATCTAATGGGCCTAATTAGCATACAGACCTGGGCGGGCGCTGGCCCCTCCCTCTCGGGGGCGGGAGGGGGCGGGGCCGGCGCCGCCTTCTCCTCCTCGGCCAGCGCCTCGAAGAACTGGGGGAAAAATGGGAATTTGGGGGAAATTCGGGAATTCTGGGGGAAATTCGGGAATTCTGGGGGAAATTCGGGAATTCTGGGGGAAATTCGGGAATTCTGGGGGAAATTCGGGAATTCTGGGGGGAACTTTGGGAATTTTGGGGGGAACTTTGGGAAAAATTTGGGAATTTGGGGGGGAAATTTGGGGATTTTGGAGGGAAATTCGGGAATTTTGGGGAAAATTCGGGAATTTGGGGGGGAAATTCGGGAATTTTGGGGAAAATTTGGGAAAAATTTGGGAATTTGGGGGGAAATTTGGGGATTTTGGGGAAAATTCGGGAATTTGGGGGGGAAATTCGGGAATTTTGGGGAAAATTTGGGAAAAATTTGGGAATTTGGGGGGGGGAAATTGGGAATATTGGGGGAAAATCCAGGAATTTTGAGGAAATTCGGGAATTTGGGGGGGGGGGAACGGGAATTTTGGGGGGAATTTCGGGAATTTTGTGAATAAATCGGGAATTTTGGGGGAAGTTTGGGAAAAATTTGGGAATTTGAGAGGGAAATGCAGGGATTTTGGGGGGAAATCCGGAGATTTTGGGGAAAATCCGGGAACCTTGGGCTCCTGGAATTCCGGGAATTCGGGGAGGGGTCGCCAGGAATTTGGGGGCGGGGTCAAAGGTCAAAGGTCAGGGGTCACTCACGGATTTTTTGCCCTTCCGGTCCTTCCGGCCCTTCTTGACCGGCTGGTCTGGGGGGAGGGGGGTTCAGGGGCGCCCCAGAACCCCGAGGCTTGGGGGAGACCCCTCCCCACATTTGGGGGTGGGGGGCAGAGCCCAAATTGGGGGGGGGGGTCCCTCAAAATTGGGGGGCTTGGGGTGAAAAATGCAGGAAAAGGGGCCCCAAATCCCGGGGCCCCCTCACGGGGGTCTCCCCCTCCTCCTCCCCCAATCCCGGGGGTCTCTCCCCATTCCCGGGGGTCTCCCCCTCCTCCCCCCCCATTCCCGGGGGTCTCCCCCATTCCCGGGGGTCTCTCCCCATTCCCGGGGGTCTCCCCCTCCTCCCCCCCCATTCCCGGGGGTCTCCCCCATCCCGGGGTCCCCTCACGGGGGTCTCCCCCTCCTCCTCCCCCATTCCCGGGGGTCTCTCCCCGTTCCCGGGGGTCTCCCCCTCATCCCCTCCCCATTCCCGGGGGTCTCCCCCATTCCCGGGGGTCTCTCCCCATTCCCGGGGGTCTCCCCCCAATCCCGGGGTCCCCTCACGGGGGTCTCCCCCTCATCCTCCCCCATTCCCGGGGGTCTCTCCCCATTCCCGGGGGTCTCCCCAATCCCGGGGTCCCCTCACGGGGGTCTCACCCTCCTCCTCCCCCATTCCCGGGGGTCTCACCCTCCTCCTCGCCCCCCTTCCATTCCTCCTGCTTGGCCCCCGCCGGCCGCGCTCCCTTCGGCATGGCCGGGCACCGCGCACTGCGCGTGCGCCGCCACCGCCGCCCAGAGTCGCTTCCGGGCCGCGCCGCCGCCTCCCATTGGTCCGCTCCACCTCAAACCCCGCCCACCGCCCACGCGCCTCTCTTGCTACTGGCTAGCTTCTTTTTGTCCCGCCTACCCCTGAGGTAGCGCGTTCTCCTATTGGTTGATCCCGCCCCGCCGGGTGCGCTGCACTGCTATTTGTCGGCTGATCTGTCAATCACGCAGCGGCTCTGAGGCGATTCGCCATCCTATTGGCTCCTCCCCTCGGCGTGTCCCCGCCTCTTGTCGCCTATTGGCGGAGCGCGGCCCCGCCCCGTCACGTGCGCTCCCGTCATGCCCCGCAAGCTGCCGTTCAGCGCCAAGCGGAAAAAGCAACAGCTCCGGGACCGGCGGGAGCGGAAACGGGGCGGTGAGGGAGGGGCGGGGGGCGCCGCGAGAGGGGGCCGGGACCCCGGGAATGGGGGAGAGAGCCCCGGGGAGGGGAGCCGCGAGAGGGGGCCGGGACCCCCGGGAATGGGGGAGAGAGCCCCGGGGATGGAGGCTGGAAGAGCCGGTTTATGAGGGGAAAGACCCTCGGGAATGGGGGCTGGGGGCGCCGGTTTATGAGGGGAAAGACCACCGGGAATAGGGGCTGGATCCTTGGGATCATGAGGGGAAAGACCCCCGGGAATGGGGGCTGGCATCTCCGGTTTATGAGGGGAAAGACTCCCGGGAATGAGGTCTGAGAACCCCCCGGGAAGAGGATCAGGACTCCGGGATGGGACCCCCGGGCTGGACCCCTTGGGAAGGGGACTAGGAACCCCAGGATGGGCCCCCCGGGATGGGACCCCCGGGAAGGGGACGGGGACCTCCGGGTTGGACCTCTCGGGAAGGGGACGGGGACCCCCGGGAAGGGGACGGGGACCCCCTGACCCCCGCCCCGGTGGGCGCAGATGCCCCGGCCGGGCCGGCCCCGGGCCCCGGCAGCCGCAGCGGGAGCCGCGAGCGGGGCGGCGATGGCCCCCCCGGAGACCCCCCCCCAGAGCCCCCCCGGCGGCACGACCCCGGCAGGTGAGGGGAGCGGGGGAGGGGAACGGGGCGGGGAAAGCCGGACTGGATTTGGGATGGGGATGGACGGGAGGGAAAACTGGAGTGGATTCGGGATGGGGATTGCGAATGGGATAAAGCCTGGACTGGATTTGGGATGGGCATGGACGGGAGGGAAAGCTGGAATGGATTTGGGATGGGGATGGATGGGAGGGGAAAACCGGACTGGATTTGGGCTGGGATTGGGAATGGGAGAAAGCCTGGACTGGATTTGGGATGGGATTGAGTGGGAGGGAAAACCGGACTGGATTTGGGATGGGATTGGGAGTGGGAGAAAGCCTGGACTGGATTTGGGATGGGATTGAGTGGGAGGGAAAACCGGAATAGATTTGGGATGGGGATGGACGGGAGGGGAAAACTGGACTGGATTTGGGCTGGGGACGGACGGGAGGGGAAACCGGAGTGGATTTGGGATGGGGATGCACGGGAAGGGAAGCCTGGATTGGATTTAGGGTGGGATTGGGAGTGGGAGAAAGCCTGGACTGGATTTGGGATGGGGATGGACGGGAGGGGAAAACCGGACTGGATTTGGGAATGGGAGAAAGCCTGGACTGGATTTGGGCTGGAATTGGGAATGGGAGAAAGCCTGGACTGGATTTGGGCTGGGGATGGACGGGAGGGAAAGCCCGGACTGGATTTGAGATGGGATTGACTGGGAAAGAAAACCTGGACTGGATTTGGGATGGGATCAGGAGTGGGAAGGAAAGCCTGGACTGGATTTGGGCTGGGGATTAACCTGAGTGAAAACCTGGACTGGATTTGGACTGGGATCGGGAATGGGAGATAGCCCGGGCTGGATTTGGGATTTGGGATCAGGAATGGGAAAAAACCCGGCCTGGATTTGGGCTGGGATTGAGTGGGAGGGAAAGCCCGGCCTGGATTCCCCCTGGAGGCCAAACCCGGCCTGATCCCGGCTGCCCAGGCCCAGAGCGGGCCTTGCCCGCGGCTGGGTGACCCCGGGGGGCTCCGGCCGCGGCTGGGTGACCCCGGGGGGCTCCGGCCGTGGCTGGGTGACCCCGGGGGTCCCGGTGACCCCTGCCCCGGTGCCCCCCAGGTTCCGGCTGCAGCTGGGGGGGCCGCGGGGCCAGGCCCTGGAGCGGAGCCGGCGCCGGGCCCAGGAGGAGCTGCTGGAGCTGCTGCCCGAGAGCGCCCTGGAGCTGGACCCCGACAGCGTCTACGGGCCCGGTCAGGGGGGAGGGGAGCGGGGGAGGGGCACTGGGAGCGGGGGAGGGGCACTGGGAGCGGGGGAGGGGCGCCGGGAACGGGCAGGCTGCTGCAGGAAAGGGTTAAATAATCCCTGGGCAGTGCAAACCGTCCCAAAAAAGGAATAAGTGGCCCCAAAAATGAAGAAAGGTTCAGGAGAGAGGGTGGAGCGAGCACTGGAAGGGTGAGGTGGCCACTGGGAGGGACGAAGTGGCCACTAAAAGGGACAAATGGCCACGGGAAGGGATGAAGTGGCCACTGGGAGGGACAAATGACCACCGGACACTCTGAAGTGACCACTGGGAGGGATCCAGTGACCACTGGAATGGCTCAAGTGGCTCTAGGGAGGGATGAAGTGACCACTGGAAGGGACAAAGTGACCACTGGAGGGGTTGAATGGCCACTGGGGGGGGACAAAGTGACCACTGGAAGGGATAAAATGACCACTAAAAGGGATAAATGGCCATTGGAAGGGATGAAGTGACCACTGGATGGGTTGAATGACCACTGGAAGGACAAAGTGACCACTGGAAGGGATAAAATGGCCACTAAAAGGGATAAATGGCCATTGGAAGGGACAAAGTGACCACCGGGAGGGACAAAGTGACCCCTGGCAGTGCCCAGGTGGCCCTGGGGGGTGCCAGCCCCCCGAGGGTGACCCCGTGTGTCCCCCCCGTGTGTCCCCAGGGCTGGATTTCCCCCGGCGCCCCCCCTGGAGCTTCGGGATGAGCCCCGAGGAGCTGCGGGCGCGGGAGGAGGCGGCGTTTGGGGACTTCCTGCGGGGGCTGGGGGACACCGGGGACACCCCCGGGGACATCACGGTGGACAGCGCGGGGGACAGCCGGGGCCTGGCGCCCTTCGAGCACAACCTGGAGGTGACTGCGCTGCCCTGAGGGGGGTTGGGGACATTTTGGGGGGGGTGAAGGGGGGTTTGGGGACACTGGGGACAGAAAGGGGGGGTTGGGGACACTGGGGATGGGGAGGGGGACACGGGAGGGGGGGGTTTGGGGACACTGGGGACAGGGAGGGGGGGTTAAGGGGGGGGTTTTGGGGACTTAGGGAGGGGTTAAGGGACATTGAGGGGGGGTTAGAGTGTTTTGGGGACTCTGGGGGGGTTGGGGTGGTTTGGGGACACCGGGGGCAGCCGAAGGCACAGCGCTGTCCCCGCGGTGTCCCCAGACGTGGCGGCAGCTGTGGCGGGTGCTGGAGATGTCCGACATCGTGCTGATCATCGCCGACGCCCGGCACCCGGTGACTGTCCTGTGTCCCCGTGTCCCTGTGTCACCTGGGACTGTTCTCTGTCCCCTGTGTCACCTGGGACTGTCCTGTGTCCCCGTGTCCCTGTGTCACCCAGTGACTGTCCCGTGTCCCTGTGTCACCTGTGTCACCTGGGACTGTCCTGTGTCCCCATGTGCTCTGGGACTGTCCCCCTGTTCCCTGACTGTCCCTGTCCCCAGGCCCTGGGTGTCCCCCTGACTGTCCCTGTCCCCTGACTGTCCCGTGTCCCCCTGTCCCCTGTCTGTCCCCTGTCCCCAGGCCCTGGGTGTCCCCTGACTGTCCCCTGTCTGTCCCCAGGCCCTGGGTGTCCCCTGACTGTCCCTGTCCCCTGTCTGTCCCCAGGCCCTGGGCGTGCCCCCCGCGCTGGCCGCCCACGTGACGCAGGACCTGGGCAAGGGTCTCATCCTCATCCTCAACAAGGTGGACCTGGCGCCGCCCGCCGTGGCCGTGGCCTGGAGCCACCTGCTGAGGGCTCGGCACGGCGCCGCCCGCGTGGTCCCGTTCAGCACCGCCCCCGGCCCCGCCCCGGGCCCCGGTGAGCACTGGGGGACATTGGGGGGATATTGGGGGGACATTGGGGTGGCATTGGTGTCATCTGCTGAGGGCTCGGCACGGCGCCGCCCACGTGGTCCCGTTCAGCACCGCCCCCGGCCCCGCCCCGGGCCCCGGTGAGCACCTGGGGGACACTGGGGGGACACTGGGGGGACATTTGGGGGTTTGGTCCCGTTCAGCACCGCCCCCGGCCCCGCCCCGGGCCCCGGTGAGCACCTGGGGGGGTTTGGGGTGGATTTTGGGGGGATTTGGGGTGAAATTGGGGAGTTTGGGGTGGAACTGGGGGGGTTTGGTCCCGTTCAGCACCGCCCCCGGCCCCGGTGAGCACCTGGGGGGGTTTGGGGTGACACTGGGGGGTTTGGGGGACATTGGGGGGGTTTGGTCCTGTTCAGCACCGCCCCTGGCCCCGCCCCGGGCCCCGGTGAGCACCTGGGGGACACTGGGGGGCTTTGGGGTGACATTGGGGGGACATTGGGGGGGTTTGGTCCCGTTCAGCACCACCCCCGGCCCCGGTGAACACCTGGGGGGGAAACAGGGGGAGGTTTTAGGAGGATATGGGGTTCATTTGGGGGGATTTGGGGTGAAATTGGGGATTTTGGGTTGGAACTGGAGGAGTTTTTCAGGGATTTGGGGGCGAATTAGGGGGGTTTGGGGTGGAATTTGGGGGGTTTGGCACCCTTCAGCCCACCCCCTGGCCCTGGTGAACACCTGGGGGGGTCTGGGGGGTTTGGGGTGGAATTGGGGGATTTGGGATAGAGCTGGAGGAGTTTTTCAGGGATTTGGGGGCGATTTAGGGGGTTTGGGGTGGCATTTGGGAGGTTTGGGGTGACCTGGGTGGTTTTTGGGGTCCCCAGGGCTGCAGAAGAGGCAGAAGAAGAGGGGGGGGCGCTGGGGCCGCGCCGTGGGACCCCGACTGCTGCTGGAGGCCTGCGAGGAGATCGTGGCGGGGGCCGGTGCGTGGGGAGGGGTCCTGGGGGGGCTGGGTCTGTGAGGAGGGGTCCCAGGGGGATTTGGGGGGTTTGAGAGGGATCCTGGGGGGGATTTAGGGGGGGTTGGGGTCTGCTGGGGTCACCCATCCAGGCCCTGCCCGGGGCAGACCCTGCTTAGCTTTGTAATGGGAGGGTGATGCAAAGGGGGCTCTGGGTGGGGTCCCAGTGTCCCCAGTGTCCCCAGTGTCCCCCCCAGTGACCATCCCAGTCCCCTCAGTGTGTCCCTAGTGTGTCCCCAGTGCCCCCCCAGTCCCCCCAGTGTCCCCCCAGTCCCCCCAGTGTCCCCCTAGTGCCCCCCCAGTGCCCCCCCAGTGTCCCCCAGTGCCCCCCAGTGTCCCCAGTGCCCCCCAGTGTGTCCCCCCAGTGTCCCCAGTGTCCCCATGACGTCGCGCTGTGTCCCAGTGGACCTGAGCAGCTGGCGGGCGCGGCTGGAGCGGGCGGAGCAGCGCCCCGAGGATGAGGAGGAGGAGGAGGAGGAGGAGGAGCCCCCGGCGGGGGATGAAGATGAGGAGGAGGAGGGGGCGGGGCCTGGGGGCGTGGCCCCGCCCCGGCAGTGGGAGCGCTACCGGCACGGCGTGCTGACCCTGGGCTGCGTCGGTGAGGGGGCGGGGCCGGGGTGGGTGTGGTCAGTGGGGGTGTGACCGGGGGGTGTGGCCAGTGGGGATGGTAATGATCTGTGGTCAGTGGGGGTGTGGCTAGTGTGGGTGGGGTCATTTGGGTGTGGTCATTGGGGTATGGCCAGTGGGTGTGGCTAACAAGGAGGCTTATGGGTGTGGCTGGTGTGGGTGTGGCTCAGCACAGGTGTGTCCAAAGTGGGCGTGGCTCAGCATGGGTGTGCCCTGGGTGGGCGTGGCTCAGCGCAGGTGTGTCTTGGGCGGGCGTGGCTCAGCACAGGTGTGTCCTGGGTGGGCGTGGCTCAGCACAGGCGTGCCCCCGGGTGGGCGTGGCTCAGCGCAGGCGTGTCCTGGGTGGGCGTGGCTCAGCACAGGCGCATCGCGGGTGGGCGTGGCTCAGCACAGGCGTGTCCCGGGTGGGTGTGGCTCAGCGCAGGCGTGTCTCGGCTGGGCGTGGCTCAGCGCAGGCGTGTCCCGGGTGGGCGTGGCTCAGCGCAGGCGTGTCCCGGGTGGGCGTGGCTCACCGGGCGCGCCGGCCCCGCCCAGGTCTGCCGAACGCGGGTAAGTCGTCGGTGCTGAACGCGGTGCTGGGCCGCGGCGCGGTGGGCGTGTCCCGCGCCCCCGGCCGCACCCGCTACTTCCAGACGCACTTCCTGACGGCCTCGGTGCGCCTGTGCGACTGCCCCGGGCTCGTCTTCCCCTCCCGCGCCCCGCCCGAGCTGCAGGTGAGCGCCCCGCCTGGCCAGGTGGGACCCCAAAACCCCCAGGTGTGACCCCAACCCCCCCTGGTGTGACCCCAACCCTGCCCCGGGCTCGTCTTCCCCTCCCGCGCCCCGCCCGAGCTGCAGGTGAGAGCTGCACCTGGCCAGGTGTGACCCCAACCCTGCCAGGTGTGACCCCAACACTGCCAGGTGTGACCCCAACCCTGCCCCGGGCTCGTCTTCCCCTCCCGCGCCCCGCCCGAGCTGCAGGTGAGAGCCCCGCCTGGCCAGGTGTGACCCCAACCTTGCCAGGTGTGACCCCAACCCCCCCAGGTGCGACCCCAACCCCCCCAGGTGTGACCCCAACCCTGCCAGGTGTGACCCCAACCCCCCCAGGTGTGACCCCACCCTCCCAGGTCGATTCCCAATCCCGTTTTCCCCCCCAGGTCCTGGCAGGGCTGTACCCCATTGTTCCACCCCGTTATCTCTCCCCACAGGTCCTGGCAGGGTTGTACCCCATTGTATTTCCCGTTTCAGGTCCTGGCAGGGTTGTACCCCATTGTGTTTCCCGTTCCAGGTCCTGGCAGGGCTGTACCCCATTGTGTTTCCCGTTTCAGGTCCTGGCAGGGCTGCACCCCATTGTGTTTCCCGTTTCAGGTCCTGGCAGGGGTGTACCCCATTGTGTTTCCCGTTTCAGGTCCTGGCAGGGCTGTACCCTGTTACTGTACCCCATTATCTCTCCCCACAGGTCCTGGCAGGGCTGTACCCCATTGTCTCACAGGTCCTGGCAGGGCTGTACCCCATTGTCTCCCCCGTTATCTCTCCCCACAGGTCCTGGCAGGGCTGTACCCCATTGTCTCACAGGTCCTGGCAGGGCTGTACCCCATTGTCTCCCCCGTTATCTCTCCCCACAGGTCCTGGCAGGGGTGTACCCCATTGTGTTTCCCGTTTCAGGTCCTGGCAGGGGTGTACCCCATCGCCCAGCTGCAGGACCCCTACTCGGCCGTGGGCTTTTTGGGGTCCCGCCTGGCCCTGCCCCCCCTGCTGCAGCTGCGCCCCCCCAGCGGCCCCGGCTGGACGGCCTGGGAGCTCTGCGAAGGTGGGGACCTGCCAGGACCTGCCGGCACCTGCCGGCACCTGCCGGCACCTGCCGGGACCTTCTGGCATTTCCGGAACGTTCGGGGGGGTTCGGGGCATTTTGGGGGGATTTTTGGAGGATTTTCCTGCTGCTTTGGGACATTTTTGGGTGTTTTGGGGGTGATTTTTGGGATATTTTTCCTGTTATTTTGGGGTGTTTTTCTGCTATTTTGGGATATTTTTGGGGTGTTTTTCTGCCATTTCATGACCATTTTTGGGGTGATTTCTGGGGTGATTTTTGGGGTGTTTCCCTGCCATTTTGGGACAGTTTTTGGGGTGAGTTTCAGGGTGTTTCCCTGCCATTTCATGACTATTTTTGGGATGTTTCTGGGGTTATTTTGGGGTGTTTCTCTGCCATTTCATGACTATTTTTGGGGTGATTTTTCGGGTATTTTCCTGCAGTTTCATGACCGTTTTTGGGATATTGTTGTGGTTATTTTGGGGGTGTTTCTCTGCCATTTCATGACAATTTTTGGGGTGATTTTTGGGGTGTGTCTCTGCCATCTCATGACCTTTTTTGGGGTGATTTTAGGGATTATTTTGGGGGTGTTTCTCTGCCATTTCGTGGCCATTTTTGGGGTGATTTCTGGGGTTCTTTGGGGGTGTTTCTCTGCCATTTCATGACCATTTTTGGGACATTTTTGGGATTATTTTGGGGGTGTTTCTCTGCCATTTCATGACCATATTTGGGATTATTTTTGGGGTGTTTCCCTGCCATTTCATGAGCATTTCTGGAGTGATTTTTGGGGTATTTTCCTGCCGTTTCATGACCATTTTTGGGGTGATTTTTGGGGTGTTTTCCTGCCATTTCGTACCATTTTTGGGGTTATTTTGGGGTGTTTCTCTGCCATTTCATGACCATTTTTGGGATGTTTTTGGGGTTCTTTTGGGGTATTTTCCTGCAATTTCATGACCATTTTTGGGATGTTTTTGGTGCTATTTTGGGCGTGTGTCTCTGCCATTTCGTGACCATTTTTGGGGTGATTTTAGGGATTATTTTTGGGGTGTTTGTCTGCCATTTCATGACGATTTTTGGGGTGATTTTTGGGATGTTTCTTTGCCATTTCATGACATTTTTGTCCGTTTTCCCCCAGCCTGGGCGGAGAAGAGGGGCTACAAGACGGCGCGGGCGGCTCGCAACGACGTGGCGCGGGCGGCCAACGCGCTGCTGCGGCTGGCGGCCGAGGGCAGGCTGCGGCTGTGCCTGCGCCCCCCGGGCTACTGCCAGCAGAAAGGTACCAAAAACACCCAAAAACACCCGAAATCGGGGATCTGGGGCAGTTCTGGGGGGAGCTGGGGCAGTTCTGGGGGGATCTGGGGCAGTTCTGGGGGGATCTGGGGCAGTTCTGGGGGGATCTGGGGCAGTTCTGGGGGGATCTGGGGCAGTTCTGGGGCTGCTGCGGCTGTGCCTGCGCCCCCCGGGCTACTGCCAGCAGAAAGATACCAAAAACACCCAAAAACACCCAAAATCGGGGATCTGGGTCCCAAAAATATCTAAAATCAGGCATTAGGGGCAGTTCCGGGGGATTTGGGGCAGTTCCGAGGGGATTTGGGGCAGTTCCGAGGGGGTTTGGGGCAGTTTGGGGGGATTTGGGGCAGTTCTGGGGGGATTTGGGGCAGCTGTGGGAGAATTTGGGGCAATTCTGGGGGATTTGGGGCAGTTTGGGGGGCATTAGGGGCAGTTCTGGGGGATTTGGGGCAGTTTTGGTGCCCAAAAAGCTCCAAAATTTGGGGTTTTGGGGGGAAATTTGGGGTTTCTTTGGGGTCTGGGCCCCTCCCCCTCTGGCCCCGCCCCCTGCTGACCCCGCCCCGCCCCTCCCCCAGAGCACTGGGAGCTCCACCCCGACACCGCGGCCATGGCGGCCATGACGGGGGGAGGGGCGGCCGCCCCGCCCCCACCCGGCGCCGCCTCCAGCTCCGAGGAGGATGAGGGGGAGGAGTCAGACGAGGCCACGCCCCCTCCAAGCCCCGCCCCCAACCCCTTCGCGCTGCTGGGGGAGGACGAGTGCTGAGCCACGCCCCCTTCCGGGGCAGGAGCCAATCGGAGCGCGCGGATTAGCATACGGCCATATATGGAATAAAGCGTTTATTTCTGCAGAGCCCATTGGCTGCTTCCGGTGAGGCGGCGGCCAATCAGAGCATGGGGGCGGGGCCTGAGGTGGGAGGTCTTTGTAAGGTCATGCCCTTTTCCTTATATGGGTTTAGCCCCGCCCATCATTGCCACACCCACATTCCCTTATTTGGCTTGACCACACCCATATTTCCTTATTTGGTTTAGCCACACCCATATTCCCTTATTTGGCTTAGCCACGCCCACATCCCCTTATTTGGCTTGGCCACACCCACATTTCCTTATTTGGCTTGGCCACACCCACATTCCCTTATTTGGTTTGGCCACACCCACATTTCCTTATTTGGCTTGGCCACGCCCACATCCCCTTATTTGGCTTGGCCACACCCACATTTCCTTATTTGGCTTGGCCACACCCACATTCCCTTATTTGGCTTGGCCACGCCCACATTCCCTTATTTGGTTTAGCCACACCCACATTCCCTTATTTGGCCTGACCACACCCACATTTCCTTATTTGGCTTGGCCACGCCCACACTCCCTTATTTGGCTTTGGCCACACCCATATTCCCTTATTTGGTTTGGCCACACCCACATTCCCTTATTTGGTTTGGCCACGCCCATGTTCCCATGTTTGGATTTGGCCCCGCCCCTTTTCCTCCTCGCCCCGCCCCCACTGACCCGTGGGCGTGTCCTGCCCGGGTGGGCGTGGCCCGGGTGGGCGTGGCTCCGGCCTGCACAGGTAGCGCCGCCCGTGGCCGCAGGTGAGGCAGCGCAGGACGAGGCGGGGCTGGCCACGCCCTGGGGCGGGGCAGGGGGCGGGGTCAGGCGTGGACACGCCCACAATGCTCCAAAAATGACCAAGGAAAAGCCCAAAAATGCCCCAAAATCCCGAAAAATCCCCTTAAAGCGCCCCAAAATCTTCCCACTCCCCCCAAAATGCCCCAGCCCTCCCCAAAATCCCCCAAATCCCCCTAAACCCCCCAAAATCCCCCCGAATTCCCCAAATCCCCCCAAATCCCACCAAAATCCCCCCAAAGATCCCAAAAATTCCCCCAAAATCCCCAAATCCTCCCAAAGCACCCCCCAAATCCCCCACAAACCCCCCAAAATGCCCCAAAACACCCCCAAAACCCCCTTAAAAAAATCCCCAAATCCTCCCAAAAATCCCTAAATCCCCCCAAATCCCCCCCAAATCCCCCCAAAAATCCCCAAAATCTCCCCAAAAATCCCCAAATCCCCCCGAAAATCCCCAAATCTCCCCGAAAATTCCCTAAATCCCCCCAAAAATCCCCTCGAAAATCCCCCCGAAAATCCCCAAAATCCCCAAAATCCCCCCAAAATTCCCCAAACCCCCCCAAATCCCCCCGAGTCACCTCGCAGGCGCACCCCCGCCCCCCGGCCCGGCGCCAGCAGCGAGCAGCAGCGGCGGCACCAGCGGCGCTTGACCGAGGGAGCCCTGGGGACAAACCGGACCCAAATCAGCACAAAACACCCCAAAATCACCCAAAATACCCCAAAATCACCCGAAATCAGCACAAAATGCCCCAAAATCAGCACAAAATGAGCACGAAATACCCCAAAATTACCCAAAATCAGCAGGAAATACCCCAAAATCAGCACAAAATCACCCGAAATCAGCACGAAATGCCCCAAAATCAGCACGAAATACCCCAAAATCAGCACAAAATCACCCGAAATCAGCACGAAATGCCCCAAAATCACCCAAAATCAGCACAAAATACCCCAAAACCAGCACAAAATACCCCAAAACCAGCATGAAATACCCAAAAATCAGCACGAAACACCCCAAAATCACCCGAAATCAGCACAAAACACCCCAAAAACAGCACAAAATACCCCAAAATCACAAAATATCCCAAAATCACCCAAAATCAGCACAAAATACCCCGAAATCAGCACAAAACACCCCAAAATAAGCACAAAATGCCCCAAAATCCCACAAAATCCCCCAAAAACCACCACGAAACCCCTCAAAATCCCCCAAAATCCCATAAAACCCCTAAAAAATCCCAGAAAATCCTCCAAATCCCCCAAAACCTCTGAATTTGCCTAAAATCCCAGAAAATCTCCCCAAAAACCACCACGAAACCCTCTCAAAATCCCCTAAAACCCCTAAAAAATCCCAGAAAATCCCCCCAAAACCCCCCAAAACTTTCCTCCAACCCCCCCTAAATCCCCCCAAAAAACCCCAAAATGCCAAAAAAACCCCCAAAAGGCCGGAATTTGCCGGAATTTGCGGGATTTTGCGGGATTTTGGCGCTCTCACATGCGCAGCACGAGGCGCCGCGCGGCCGCTCGCTGGGTGCGCAGCAGGAACCGCGAGAGCGCCGGGGACGCCGACGCGGCCCAGTGAGCGGCCTGCGGAGGGAAATGGGGGAAATTGGGGATTTTGGGGATTTTGGGGGAAATTTGGGAATTTTGGGGGATTTTGGGGGAAATTTGGGGGGATTTTGGGGGGTTTTGGGGGAAATTTGGGGGAAAATTTCGAATTTTGGGAGAAAATTGGGGAGTTTTTGGGGGATTTGGGGGGGAAATTTAGGGATTTTGGGGAAAATTGAGGATTTTGGGGAGAATTTGGGGGTAAATTTGGGGGGAAAGTTGGGATTTTGGGGAAAAATTTGAGATTTTTGGGGATTTGGGGGGAAATTTGATGGAAAATTTTGGATTTTGGGGAAAATTTGGGGAAATTATGGGGTTTTGGGGATTTTGGGGAAAATCTGGGGGGATTATGGGGAAAACTTGGGGGAAAATTGGGGATTTGGGGGAAAAATTGGAGATTTTGGGGGATTTTGGAAGAAACTTGGGGTTTGGGGGAAAATTTGGGGGAATTTTGGGAAAATTTGGGGAGATTTTCGGGAAATTGGGGATTTTGGGGGAAAATTTGGGGAAAATTTGGGGGGTTGGGGGAAAATTTGGGGGAAAATTGGGGATTTTTGGGAAATTTGGGGAGTTTTGGGGGGATTTTGGGGGAAAATTTGGGGGATTTTTGGGGGAAATTGGGGATTTTGGGAAAATTTGAGGGAAATGTGGGGATTTTGGGGCTTTGGGGGGTTTTTAGGGGTTTTCAGGAATTTCATGGGGTTTTTTTGAGGTTTTAGGGGGGTTTATTTTTTGGGGGGGATTTTGAGGAATTTTGGGGTTTTTTAATGTTTTTTTGAGGGATTTTGGGGGGTTCGGGTGGCTTTGGGAGGATTTTGGGGGATTTGGGGGAAGGGTTTGGGATTTTTGGGGAATTTGGGGGATTTTTAGGCATTTGGGAGGAGATTTGGGGTTTTTTTGGGGGGATTTTTGGGGTTTTTGGGGCTCAGACCCCTCCCCCAAAACCCCCTCAGCCCCTGGGACCCCCAAAAATCCCCAAAATTCCCCAAAAATCCCCAAAATTCCCCCAAATCCCCCGAATTCCTCACCTGGAAGAGGAAGCTCAGCCTCTGCAGCGCCTCCCGGTCCCGCACGGGCGCCGCCATCTTCCCCTGGCCCCGCCCACCGGGGGCGTGGCCGCGGCTCCTGATTGGCCAGCGCTTTGTCGGGGTGGGCGCGGCCTCCTTGCGGCGTTACGTCACTTCCGGGGCTATTTGGGGACGTTTTTGGGGTCCCCTCCCCCGCTCTGGGGAGTCCCGGAGCGGAATTTGGGGACAAATTCCCGAAATATCCCAAATTATCCCCAGATTTTCCCAAAATGTCCCAATTTATCCAAAATTTTCCCAAATTGTCCCCAAATTATCCAAAATTATCCCAAATTTTCCCCAAATTATCCCGAATTATCCCCAAATTTTCCCAAAGTATTCCCGATTTCCCAAATTATCCCAAATAATTCCCGAATTATCCCCAAATTATCCCAAATTATCTCCAAAATGTCCCAAATTTTCCCAAATTATCCCCAAATTTTCACTAATTATCCCCAAATTATTCCAGATTTCCAAAATTATCCCAGATAATTCCTAAATTATCCCCAAATTATCCTCAAATTCCAAAATCATCCCCTCATTACCCCAAATGATCCCAAAATGTCCCAAATTTTGCCAAATTTTCCCACATTTTCCCCAATTATCCCCAAATTATTCCAGATTTCCAAAATTATCCCGAGTTTTTGCAAAATTATCCCCAAATTATCCCAAATTATTATAAATTCTTCCAGATTTCCCCAATTTTCCCGAATTTTTCCCAATTCCCGCTGTCCCCTCGCTGTCCCTGTGTCCCAAAATTCCCAAATTTTTTCCCCAAAATTTCCCCGGGACATCCCGCTGTCCCCTCGCTGTCCCCAGTCCCCGAGCGCCACTCCCTGTCCCCAGGTCCCGCTGTCCCCTCGCTGTCCCCTCCCTGTCCCTGTCCCCGCCTCGCGGTGCCACCCCCGCTGTCCCCACCCCGACATTCCCGCGTCCCTCGCGCGTCCCCGAATTCCGATGGCGCTCCGTGTCACCCCCGTGTCACCCCCGTGTCCCCGTGTCACCACCGCGTCATCTCACCCCCGTGTCACCCTCTGTGTCACCCTCGTGTCACCCCCGTGTCCCCGAATTCCGATGGCGCTCCGTGTCACCACCGCGTCACCTCAGCCCCGTGTCACCCTCGTGTCCCCGTGTTTGTGTCGTTCCTGTCCCCTCCCCTGTCCCCTCCTCTCCCAGCCCTGTCCCGCCCCTGTCCCCTCCTCTGTCCCCAGCGGTGCCACCCCCGCTCCCAGCGCTGTCCGAGCTCTGTCCCTGCTGTCCCTCGCTGTCCTCTCGCTGTCCTCTCGCTGTCCCCGCTCTGTCCCCCGATGTCACCCTCCGTGCGGCCCCGTCGCGGTCCCCTGGCGCTGCTGGCCGCGGCCACCGCGTGTCCCCTCCCCTGTCCCCGCCTGTCCCCTCCTGTCCCCACCTCCATCCCCTGCGGTGCCACCCCTGTCCCCTCCCCTGTCCCCTCCTGTCCCCAGCGGTGCCAGCCCCGCTCCCAGCGCTGTCCCCAGCTCTGTCCCTGCTGTCCCTCGCTGTCCCTCGCTGTCCCTGCTGTCCCCTCGCTGTCCCCAGCTCTGTCCCCGCTCTGTCCCCGCTCTGTCCCGCTCTGTCCCTCGATGTCCCCCTCGGCGCGGCCGCGTCGCGGTCCCCTGGCGCTGCTGGCCGCGGCCACCGCGTGTCCCCTCCCCTGTCCCTCCCCTGTCCCCACCTCCATCCCCAGAGGTGCCACCCCTGTCCCCTCCCCTGTCCCCTGCTGTCCCCAGCGGTGCCAGCCCCGCTCCCAGCGCTGTCCGAGCTCTGTCCCCTCGCTGTCCCCAGCTCCGTCCCCGCTGTCCCCGCTGTCCCCAGCTCTGTCCCTGCTGTCCCCGCTCTGTCCCCCGATGTCCCCCTCGGTGCGGCCCCGTCGCGGTCCCCTGGCGCTGCTGGCCGCGGCCACCGCGTGTCCCCTCCCCTGTCCCCGCCTGTCCTCAGAGGTGCCACCCCCTGTCCCATTCCTGTCCCCACCTCTGTCCCACTCCTGTCCCCAGCGGTGCCACCCCCGCTCCCAGCGCTGTCCGAGCTCTGTCCCTGCTGTCCCTCGCTGTCCCCTCGCTGTCCCCCCTCTGTCCCGCTCTGTCCCCCGATGTCCCCCTCGGTGCGGCCGCGTCGCGGTCCCCTGGCGCTGCTGGCCGCGGCCACCGCGTGTCCCCGCTGCGGGTGTCCGGTGCGGGACCCGGTGCTGCTGCCGTGCGAGCACCGCTGCTGCCGCCGCTGCCTGCTGGCCCCGGAGGTGTCCCCGATGTCCCCGGAGGTGTCCCCGGGGGTGTCCCCGAGCCCCGCGGGTGGCCCGGGCTGGCCGCGCTGTCCCCAGTGTCGCCGTCCCTGCGCTCCGGGCCGGCTGCGCTCGGCGGTGGCGCTGGCGGTGGAGGCGCGGATCGCGCGGCGCCTGGCGGGGGACGGCGGCGACAGCGGAGGGGACAGCGCGGGTGACAAAGGTGGCGACAGCGCGGGGACAACCAGGAGACGGCGCCGAGCCGGGAGCTGCAGGTGAGATTTGGGGGTTTCGGGGGATTTTGGGGGATTTTGGGTGGATTTTGGGGTTTGGGGACACGGGAGGGGTTTGGGGACATGGGGACACGGGAGGGGACAGGAGCGACACGGGGGTGACACCGCGGGGACAACCAGGAGACGGCGCCGAGCCGGGAGCTGCAGGTGAGGTTTGGGGGTTTCGGGGGATTTTGGGGGATTTTGGGTGGATTTTGGGTTTTTTTGGGTAGATTTTGGGGTTTGGGGACACGGGAGGGGTTTGGGGACACGGGGACACAGGGGGGGACACCGGAGGGGACAGGAGCGACACGGGGGTGACACCGCGGGGACAACCAGGAGACGGCGCCGAGGCGGGAGCTGCAGGTGAGGTTTGGGGGGTTTGGGGTTTTTTGGGGGGAATTTGGGGTTTTTTGGGGGGTTTGGGGACATGGGGACACGCGGGGGGTGGAGGGGACAGCGGCGACACCGCGGGGGACGCGGGTGACAAAGGTGGGGACACCGCGGGGACAACCAGGAGACGGCGCCGAGGCGGGAGCTGCAGGTGAGGTTTGGGGGATTTTGGGTTTTTTTTGGGGGATTTTGGGGTTTTTGGGGGGGTTTGGGGACACGGGGACACCGCGGGTGACAGAGGGGACGCGGGTGACAAAGGTGACAGCGCGGGGACAGCACCGAGGCGGGAGGCGCAGGTGAGGTTTGGGGGTTTTGGGGGGATTTTGGGTTTTTTTGGGGGGGATTTTGGGTTTTTTGGGGGGTTTGGGGACATGGGGACACGCGGGGGGTGGAGGGGACGGGGGGACACCGGTGACACGGGGGGGTGACAGAGGTGACAGCGCGGGGACAGCGAGGGGACGGCGCCGAGCCGGGGGGGTTCAGGTGAGATTTGGGTTTTTTGGGGCTTTTTGGGGGGATTTTGGGGTTTTTGGGGACACGGGAAGGGTTTGGGGACATCGCGACACGCGGGGGGCAGAGGGGACAGGGGGTGACAGAGGTGACAGCGCGGGGCCAGGAGGTGCAGGTGAGATTTGGGGGTCCTGGGGGGATTCTTTTTGGGATTTTGGAGGGGTTTTTTGAATTTTGGGGGGAGATTTTGGGATTTTTGGGGGGAGATTTGGAGATTTTGGGTTTTTTTCTGGGGGAAATTTGGGGAGATTTGGGATTTTTAGGGGAGATTTTGGGGTTTTGGGGGGGGGATTTGGGATTTTTGGGGGATTTTGGGGTTTTTGGGGGCAGATTTGGGATATTTGGGGGGATTTTGTGATTTTTGGGGGATTTTGGGGGAGATTTTGGGATTTTTGGGAGATTTTGGGATTTTTTTGGGGGGATTTTGGGATTTTTGGGGGGATTTTGTGATTTTTGTGGGGATTTTTTGGGAGATTTTGATATTTTTTGGGAGATTTTGGGATTTTTTGGGGGGGATTTTGGAATTTTTAAGGGAATTTTGGGATTTTCGGGGGTGTCTGGGATTTTTTTTGGGGTGAAATTCGGGGATTTAGGGACCCGGGGGTTGAATTTTGGGACAATTTGGGGACAAACCCGCCACCCCCCCAACCCCCGGGGTGGGGGAGGGGCGGAGACCCCAAAATGGGAATTTTGGGGGAATTTTGGGGTTTTTTTGGGGGGTTTTTTTGGGGGGTTTTCGGGAGCTCCCCTCCCCCCCCTCACGTGCGGCCGCCGCCCGCCCCTCCCCCCCCCCGGGGTGCCCTCGCCGGCCCCGCCCCTCCCCCGCCCGGCCCGGTGACATTTTTGGGGGGTGACAAATTTTGTTTTGCCGCCGTTTCGGGCCCCTCCCCCACCCCCGACCCCCCCCAAATTTCGGGGTGTTTCTCTCTCTCCCCTCCCCCCTCTGTGTCCCCACAGCCTCGGGGCCCAGCTGCGAGCGGACGCCGCCCCTCCCCCACCCCCGCGGGACCCCCCCGCCGCCCCTCCCCCCCCCCAATAAACGCTGTCCCCGAGGCTCGCGGGGTCACCTTTAATGGCCGGGGGGGAGGGGGGGACCCCAAAACCCCCCTGGAGGGGGGAGGGGCGAAGCTTTTGGGGTGCCCGGGTGACATTTTTGGGGTGCCCGGGTGACATTTTTGGAGTCCCGGTGACATTTCTGGGGTCCCAGGGTCGTTTTTGGGGTGTCCCCGGTGACATTTTTGGGGGTCCAGGCGACGTTTTTGGGGTCCGGGTGACGTTTTTGGGGTGCCCAGGTGACATTTTTGGGGTGTCCGGGTGACATTTTTGGGGGTCCAGGCGACGTTTTTGGGGTCGCGGTGACATTTTTGGGGTGTCCGGGTGACATTTTTGGGGTCCCGGTGATGCTTTTGGGGTCCGGGTGACATTTTTGGGGTCCCAGGGTCGCTTTTGGGGTGTCCCGGTGACATTTCTGGGGTCCCGGTGACATTTTTGGGGTCCCAGTGACATTTTTGGGCTGTCCAGGTGACATTTTTGGGGTGTCCCGGTGACATTTTTGGGGTGTCCCGGTGACATTTTTGGGGTGTCCCGGTGACATTTTTGGGGTCCCGGTGACACTTTTGGGGTCCGGGTGACATTTCTGGGGTGTCCGGGTGACATTTTTGGGGTCCCGGTGACGCTTTTGGGGTCCGGGTGACATTTTTGGGGTCCCGGTGACGCTTTTGGGGTCCGGGTGACATTTTTGGGGTCCCGGTGACATTTTTGGGGTCCCGGTGACATTTTTGGGGTGCCCGGGTGACATTTTTGGGGTCCCAGGGTCGCTTTTGGGGTGTCCCGGTGACGTTTTTGGGGTCCCGGTGACGTTTTTGGGGTGTCCAGGTGTGCCCAGGTGTTTTTTGGGGGGTGGGGGAGGGGAGGGGGGGGGTCCGGGCCTCAACCCCCGGCAGTGAAATTTTGGATTTTGGGGGGGGAATTTTGGGCCGAAATCCCGGGATTTTGGGGCGAAAGCGGCGGAATTTTGGGGTGAAACCTCCAGAATTTGGGAGCAGAAAAAATCCTGGGATTTTGGGGCTGAAACTCCCGAATTTTGGGAAAAAAAAAAAAAACAACCCTGGAATTTTGGCCCTAAAACCCCAAAATTTTGGGGTCAAAGCCCCGGAGTTTTGACCCTAAAACCCCAAAAATTTTAACCCTAAAACTCCCGGAATTTTGGGAGCAAAACCCCGGAACTTTCAGCCCTAAAACCCCCAAATTTTAACCCCAAAACCCCCAAATTTTAACCCTAAAATCCCCAAATTTTAACCCTAAAATCCCCAAATTTCAGCCCTAAAACCCCCAAAATTTAACCCTAAAATCCCCAAATTTTAACCCTAAAACCCCCAAAATTTAACCCTAAAATCCCCAAGTTTTGGCCCCAAAATCCCCAAATTTTAACCCTTAAACCCCCAAATTTTAACCCTAAAACCCCCAAATTTTAACCCTAAAACCCCCAAAATTTAACCCTAAAACCCCCAAGTTTTGGCCCCAAAATCCCCAAATTCCAGCCCTAAAATCCCCAAATTTCTGCGCCAAATTCCCAAATTTTAACCCTTAAACCCCCAAATTTTGGCACCAAATCCCCAAATTTTAACCCCAAAACCCCCAAATTTTAACCCTAAAACCCCCAAATTTCAGCACCAAATCCCCAAATTTCAGCCCTAAAACCCCCCAAATTTTAACCCTAAAACTCCAAACTTTTGGGACCAAACCCCTGAAACTTTCAGCCCCAAAATCCCCAAATTTTGTCCCTAAAACCCCCAAACTTTTGCTCCAAACCCCCAAAATTTTGGCCCCAAAACCCCCAAATTTCAGCCCTAAAACCCCCAAATTTCAGCCCAAAACCCCCCAAATTTTGCCGCCAAATCCCCAAATTTTGGCCCCGCCCCCATTCTCGCCCCGCCCCCATCCTCGCGGGGGGAGGGGCCGCTCAGTGCTCCATGGCCGCGGGGGGAGGGGCGGCCGGGCCGGGGTGGGGGAGGGGCGGCTTTGGGGGTCCCCCCTCCCCCTGTCCCTGCCCCTCCCCCCCCCGGCCCCGCCGCCCCCGGCCCCGTTTGTGGCCGCGGACGCAGTGCGCGTGCCCGCAGCTCCCCTCCCCCCCCTGCCCCCCCCCGCCCCTCCCCCCGCTCTTCCTCCTCCTCCTCCTCCTCCTCCTCCTCGTCGCTCTCCGAGGAGCTCTCGCCGAACGCGCGCGGCCTCTCGTAGATGCAGCAGCCTGGGGGGGGGGAATTGGGGGGGTTTTGGGGGGTCCCGGGGGGGTTTTGGGGGGTCCCGAGGGTCCCCAGGGGGGGTTGGGGGAGGGGAGGTGGGGGAGGGGCGGGTTGCAGGGGTTTTGGGGGGCTTTGGGGGGGTTTGAGGGGGTTTGGGGGAGTTTGCAGCAGCCTGGGGGGGGATTGGGGGGTTTTGGGGGGTCCCGGGGGGGTTTTGGGGTCCCCAGAGGGGCTTGGGGGAGGGGAAGGGGGAGGGGAAGTGGGGGAGGGGCGGTTTTGGGGTTCCCAGAGGGGTTTTGGGGGAGTTTTGGAGGGATTTGGGGTCCCTGGGGGGGAATTGGGGGGTTTTTGGGGGGTCCCGAGGGGGTTTTGGGGTCCCCAGGGGGGGTTTGGGGAGGGGAAGGGGGAGGGGAGGTGGGGGAGGGGCGGTTTTGGGGCAGTTTTTGGGGTTCCTGAGAGGTTTTGGGGACTTTGGGGTACCTATGGGGCGAATTTGGGGGTTTTGGGGGGTCCCGGGGGGGTTTGGGGTCCCCAGGAGGGGTTGGGGGAGGGGAAGGGGGAGGGGCAGTGGGGGAGGGGCGGGTTGCAGGGTTTTGGGGGGGTTTGGGGGTTTTAGGGGTTCCTGAGGAGTTTTAGGGTCCCTGGGGGGCAAATTTGGGGGTTTTTGGGGGGCCCCGGGGGGGTTTTGGGGTCCCCGGGGGGGAATTTGGGGGTGGGAGGGGGGAGGGGCAGCTCAGGATGGTTCGGGGCCATTTTGGGGAGATTTTTGGGGTCGATTTTGGGATGTTTTGGGGCCATTTTTGGGATATTTCTGGGGCCATTTTTAGAATATTTTGGGATCGATTTTTGGAAGATTTTTGGGATATTTTTGGGGCCATTTTTGGGATCGATTTTGGGATATTTTTGGGAATAATTTGGGGATATTCTTGGGGCCATTTCTGGGCTATTTTTGGGATCGATTTTGGGCTATTTTTGGGGATATTTTTGGGGCCATTTCTGGGATATTTTTGGGATGCTTTGGGGCCATTCTTGAGGATATTATGGGATGCATTTCAGGATATTTTGGGATAGATTCGGGGCCATTTTTGGGACTTTTTGGGATCGATTTTGGGGATACTTTTGGGATTTGTCAGGGACATTTTGGGGATATTTTGGGGATATTTTAAGGCTATTTGGGGCCATTTTTGGGCCACATTTGGGCTGATTTTGGGCCATTTTCGGGGCCATTTTGGGGATATTTTGGGATATTTTAGGGCTGTTTTGGGGTCACATTTGGGCTGATTTTGGGCCGGTTTAATGAAATATCTCAGGGCTATTTTAAATATAATTTATGACATTCCAGGGCTGTTTCGTGCTGTTTTTGGGGCCGTTTCGGGAGACATTTTGGGCTGATTTTGGGGCCATTTTTGGGCTGATTTGGGGCCATTTTTGGGCTGATTTTTGGGCCATTTTTGGGCTGATTTGGGGCCATTTTTGGGCTGATTTTGGGGCCATTTTTGGAGCCATTTTTGGGGCCATTTTTGGGCTGATTTTGGGGCCATTTTCAGGCTGATTTTGGGGCCATTTTAGGGCTGATTTTGGGGCCATTTTTGGAGC